>NW_017677764.1:19511-27403 GCF_001879085.1 Nicotiana attenuata
TTTGCTTATATATTGATGATATGCTAATAATGAGCAAAGACATTGCCGACATTCAAGCTACTAAGCGCATGCTTGCTAGTAAGTTTGATATGAAAGACTTAGGAGTTGCCGATGTAATTCTAGGAATTAAAATCCAGAGGACTCCTCAAGGTCTAGCTTTGTCTCAATCACATTACGTGAAAATGGTACTTGAAAAATTCAAACACTTGGAATTTAGAAGTGCAAGAACTCCAATTGACTTAAATCATCATTTCATAAAGAATAAAGTTGAAAGTACGTCTCAATTGGAGTATGCTCGTGTGTTGGGAAGCTTAATGTACATCATGAACTGTACACGACCTGATATAGCTTGTGCGATAAGTAAACTTAGTCGATTCACAAGTAATCCCAACAAACATCACTGGGTAGCAATGAAACGAGTTCTGGGATATTTGGAATATACCCAAGACTACGCTTTGCACTACAATAAATATCCTGCGGTTATCGAAGGATATAGTGATGCAAATTGGATAACCGGATCAACAGAAACAAAGTCCACAAGTGGATATGTTTTTACTGTTGGTGGAGGAGCAGTATCTTGGAAGTCTTCCAAACAAACGTGCATTGCTCGCTCTACAATGGAATCAGAGTTTATAGCTTTGGATAAAGCCGGTGAAGAAGCTGAATGGCTTCGGAATTTTTTAGAAGACATTCCGTTCTGGCCAAAACCTTTGGCTCCTATTTGCATACATTGCGATAGTGAGGCTGCAATAGGACAGGCAGGGAGCGTTATGTATAACGGAAAGTCTCGTCATATACGACGAAGACATAACACCGTTAGACAACTACTTTCTAGTGGAATTATCACTATTGATTATGTAAGATCAAAGGATAATGTGGCGGATCCGCTTACAAAATGCTTAACTAGAGAGGGAGTTGAGAAATCATCTAAGGGAATGGGACTATGGCCGAGGACAAGTCAACATGGCGGTAACTCTACCTAGAATTTTGGATGTTCCGAGATCTAGGTTCAAGGAGCTCAAACAAAGTTGTGATTGACCGGTTCAACATTGTCAAAATAAAATCTTTGGTCCATTCTCGTGATGAAGACAATGTTCAGTAATAAGGATAGAACTTTACACGTTCTTTAATGATTACCTAAATTTGATGAGGTATTTATCAAATAGTGTCAATCTAAAGGATTACACGTTTAGGAATCACCTATGTAAGTGTGAAGTGGAAGCCGCTTCAATGAGAATTTTGTAAGACCAATTCTCTACGCACTTATGAAACCAGGCGGTGTTCATGGCTAAAACGAACACAACAATGAGAACCAAAAGACGGTTAAGGGTTGGTTGTGTGACATATGGTTGTCTAGGTATACACTAAAGTTCGATGGTTCAAAGATATCAAATCTACCGATTGACCTAGTATATCTGACATATGTTCACTACGGAAAGTTCAAAGGGAAACCTACTTATCCAGATGCAATTAATCCTTACTTGCAAAATCACATAGCTTTCATCTATGATCTTTCTTGATATAGTCATTCCCATTCATGTGGGGGATTGTTGGACTTTAAGCCATTGGGCTTTAAAGTAGAAGAAGTGTGAATTGGAAATTGAGGGAAATAAAATGGAGGGAAATTGAAAATTTGAAGAAGTAAACTTTTGTCTTGCACTTTGTCCCTCATTGGTGAGGGACAACCACATTTGTGTGCTTATATATAGAATCACTTCTTAAAGCTCTTAAAAGGAGTTGAAGAGAATGAACCCTCACGCCGTCGTCGTCGCTCGCTCGGCTCGGCTTTGGATTTGGATTTGGAAAATGATCGATCGATAAGATTATTTTTGGACAAAATTTATTTAATTATTTAATAATTAATTAAATGCCAAATCACTGCTGAAAATATGCCAGAACCCTGCTGAAGGTTGAGAGGGCCTCTCTGGCCGCGGTTCTGCCGCGACCGCGGTAGAACCGCGGCAGGCT
The DNA here is from genome assembly GCF_001879085.1 of Nicotiana attenuata. Taxonomy (NCBI): domain Eukaryota; kingdom Viridiplantae; phylum Streptophyta; class Magnoliopsida; order Solanales; family Solanaceae; genus Nicotiana; species Nicotiana attenuata. The sequence continues at coordinate 21,480 of NW_017677764.1, forward strand.
GATTCAGAGAGCCTCTCTAACCGCGGTTCTGCCGCGACCGCGGTAGAACCGCGACAGGCAGCGTATTCTTCTGAAAAGGCACATTTTCCAGACACCTCTTCTGATAATTGCCTATAAATTCTGAGGCAAGACTCCATTTTCTAGACACGAAAAACACTCCAGAACTTCTTTCTTTTTGAATATACTGCATCCTAATTCGCAGTCTCTCTCTCTCAAATTCGTAAGTGTGATTTTGCTCCGTTCTTTAAGTTCGTTGGTATCCTGCAGTTTGTATTGCCACTGTTGCAGGAAGATTTATCCCGTTTTATCTTGGGAGGATTTAATCCATTACCTTGGCAACGTGTGAGGGGGTTAAAATTCCTTAAGGACACACAAGAAAATTGTGGACTCGGAATATTTCTTAAACTCTTCTGTTTTTCCAGTTTCTTTTATTTTTCCTAACAGTTTTTTTTTCTTCCTGATTTTTGGTTTAACACAGTAACGCTCACAGTTTTCTCATTCTGCCTACTTCCTGGTGGGTGGGAGCAGTGGCGGATCCAGTGTAGCGGTGCCGGGTTCAACTGAATCCGGTACTTTCAACGCGGAACATAAATTTATATGTAAAAATTATTTAAAATAGGAACAAATAGTAAATATAAACCCATAACTTTAAAAATATAATGAGTTCAATACTAAAATTTTAGAGGTTAAAGTTAAATTCATAAAATTTAAATCTTAAATTCGCTTCTGAGCGGTAGGTCAGGGCTAGGAGGTTAGCTAACAGGGACGTAACAAATGGACAAGTGACATGCTTTTGGATAAATAGAAAAAGCTGACCAAAATATGCACTGAGAAAACTTTTTATTTTCTTTGTATTTTCGTATTAGATACAGACCTAATTAATTACTGTTTGGTAAGCTGTCATAATATTCACAAAAAGCTTCTTGCTTTCTAGTCTTCAATGTATATCCTTTAGAGAAGGCCTAGGTGGCGATTATTACACCACATAACAAATTTACTTGTTAGAACTTATACGTCAATAAGTTTTCTTGTAACTGTACATTTTTTTAGTTAAGAAGAAGGAGGTAGTTAGTTCCCTATAATGGTTTCTAGAAAACGACCCCAACCCTCTTGAACTGCATGTCATAAAGTTAATTAGATTCTTTTTTGCTGTTAGTAACTTTTAGTGATTTTTATNTGTCATATCTCCCTGCCGTAGCCCCTCAAACTGCCTGCGCAGCTCCTCCCTGCGAGACTGCGGTACATACTTCTCCAAGAAGAGAGTGGAGAACTCCTGCCAAGTCAAAGGTGCTGCACCAACCGGCCTACGCCTCTCATACGCCTCCCACCAAGTGAAGGCAGCTCCAGTAAACTGAAAAGTAGTAAAAGCCACCCCACTGGACTCAAGAATCCCGCTGTATGGAGCATCCGCTGACATCTGTCAAAAAAACCCTGGGCATCCTCGCCCTCAGCTCCACTAAATGTTGGAGGCTGGAGTCTACCAAACCTCTCGAGGTGACGCTGTTCGTCCTCGAGCATAACTGGAACCCTGAACTCCTGTACTGGTACCACTGGCTGAGCTGGAGGTGCCTCTGGAGTCTGTAATCCCTGCCCTAACTGCTCAGGTGTGCGAGCAGCGGGGGTCTGATTGCCTCCCCCGGCCTGTGAAGTAGCTGCTGGTGCTGTGGTGGCTGAAACCACTTGAGCCAGGCCCGTGCACACTGTTAAGATCTGAGCTAATGTCTCCTGAAGGCCAGGAATCACTATGGGCACAGCCGGTGCCTGAGCTGGTACTCCTGGAGCCTGATCCGGAACTGGGGCAGCTGGTGGATCAAAAGATGCTGCCCTCGCCGCTCTGCCTCGGCCACGACCACGACCGCATCCACGGCCTCTGGTGGCCTCAGAAGGTGGAACTGGTGGTCGTCCGTCACGTCCGGTAGCTCGTGTCCTCACCATCTGTGAGAGAAAGAATAAGGAGAAATTTAGCATTCGGCTCAACAAGTTCGCACGACAAGAATTTCAAGAATGTGGAATTTTCCTAAAGGTTCTGCAGCCTCTCGAGGAGAAATACAAGCGTCCCTGTACCGTTCTGCGAGACTCTACTAAACCGGCTCATGACTCGCGAGACCTAGTAACCTAGGCTCTGATACCAACTTGTCATGACCCCAACCCCGGTCGTGATGGCGCCCAACACAATGCTAGGCAAGCCCGACCATTTCAGCACTCTCAATCCCTCACATAGAGTTCGTTACCAATTAACAGGGTTCAAATACCAAATTAACATAAAACACAAGTCTGAAACAATGGATACAATGCGCGGAAAGAATGTAATAACATCATTACAAGCCCACCGATCCGGTGTCACGAGTCAAGAGCCTCTAATACAAGTCTGAGAAATAGCCTAAACAAAAGATAGTCTAAAATACTGAAAGTAAAGAGGATAGAGGGAGAAATCGGGTCTGCGGACGCCATGCAGCTACCTCGATAACTCCGGTGAGATCTGAACAGCAGAGACAGCTCAATCTACGCCTCCGGAATACCTGTATCTGCACACATGGTGCAGGGAGTAATGTGAGTACTCCGACTCAGTGAGTAATAGCAATAAATAATGACTGACCGAAAGAAATATCGTAAAGAGCACTAAGCAGTTCTATATCAAGCAGTAAGAACATTTTAACAGCAACTAAATAAAGAAGCCAGGAAAAATCCTTTAAGCCAGTACCCAACTCATTTATTTCTCACAATAACCGAAATCATAGTATACCGCAGCGGCGTGCAGCCCGATCCGTATAAATATACTGTTGTGGCGTGCAGCCCGATCCATAATATATATATATATATATACTGTTGCGGCGTGCAGCCCGATCCAATAATAATAGTCGACTGCGCTCACTGGGGGTGTGCAGACTCCGGAGGGGCTCCTACAGCCCAAGCGCTATACTGCTGCGGCGTGCAGCCCGATCCACATAATATACTGCTGCGGCGTGCAGCCCGATCCACATAATATAATGTTGCGGCGTGCAGCCCGATCCATATAAGTATACTGCTGCGGCGTGCAGCCCGATCCATATAATATATCAGTCATCCTCACTATTGGGTTCTCAACCCCTCTCAGTCAATATAAACTTCGCCCCTCTGGCATACTAAGATAAGATAGGGATTCCAGCCCTCATATTACTCTCATTTTGGTTTAGCCATTTCAAAGCCGGTTCATATTTTATTAAACAGTTAGAAACATGAATGAGGGTGTGATTTTTAACAAGTAAAGTGAGGTCAATCAGTACAAATGCCCCTACGGGTTCTACAGGTCGGCACAAGGCCCCAAACATGGCTACTAGCCCAAACTATAATGATATTAATTAAGCCTCCGTCAAAAATACAATAGAATCATCAATCGGGATGGACCAAGTCCAAATCCCCAGCAGTAATGGACCCCACGCTCGACATGCAGCGTGTGTCTCACCTCAACATAGCACTACGTTGTGCAAATCCGGGGTTTCAAACTCTCAGGACATCGTTTATAACCATTACTCACCTCAAGCCGGCCAAAGTCCTAGCTCGCTATGCCCTTGCCTCGCAAATCAACCTCCTCGCGCGTCGAATCTGGCCAAAACCACAACGAATACGTTACAATAGGCTAAGGAATATAACCCAATCGAAAAGACTCGAAAAATATCGAAATTCACGAAGTTGACAAAACCCGAGCCCCGGGCCCACTTCTCGAAAAATCAGAAAATTAATATCACCGGATTCCTTATCTTGCCACGAGTCTATACATATCAAAATTACCAAAATCGGAGTCCATTTGACCCCTCAAATTCCACTTTGAAATATCAAATTCCCAAGCCCTAGCTTTACCCACTTTTGATAAATTTCCACAAATTTCAATGCAAATTCTATCATTAATTCATGTATTTAGGCCAAGGAACTTACCTCCAATCACATCTAGTCGAAATCCCCTTCAAATTCCGTCCAAGAGCTCTCAAGGTCGATCAAAAATGGTGGAAATGGACTTAAGCTCGCGGAACAAAATAAGCTTTAAAACCCTTCTGAGAATAGTGATTTTCGCATCTGCGGTTCCTTTACCGCATTTGCGGCTACCGCTTCTGCGGATCTTCATTAAACCAACGACCGCTTCTGCGGTCCCCTGTCCGCATATGCGGACCCCTCTTCTGCGGTTACTTGTCCGCTTCTGCGGAAGCACCAAGGCCTCACCTTTACGCACCTGCGACTATTCTACCGCATCTGCGGCCTCGCAGATGCGGCTTCCCTACCGCATCTGCGGATCCTTCTATCCAGGCTAATGACCGCACCTGCGATCTTTCTTCCGCACCTGCGCAACCGCATCTGCGATTCCTTTTTCGCAGATGCAGAAATACCAGAAACCAGGCATACCAGCAATCTCATAAGTCCAAATTTCATCCCGATGGCTATCCGAAATCACCCCGAGGCCCCCGGCACCTCAACCAAAAGTGCCAATCCATCTTAAAACATCATTCAAACTTGCTCCAATAATCAAAATACCACAATTAACACCAAAACCCTCAAATTACATCGGATTCAAGCCTAAGTTCTTCCAAAACTTCCGAATTACGCATTTGATAAAAAATCCTACCAAAACACCTCCGAATGATCTGAAATTTTGCACACATATCCAAAATATCCTAACGAAGCTACAGCAACTCTCGGAATTCCATTCCGACCCTCGGATCAAAATCTCACCTAACAACCGGAATTCGCCAAAATACTAACTTCGCCAATTCAAGCCTAATTCTACACCAGACCTCCGAAACCAATTCCGATCACGCTCCTAAGTCACAAATCATCCCCCGAAGCTAACCGAATCACCGGAAATCACATTCGAGCCCTCTAACTCATAAGTCAACTCCGGTTGACTTTTCCAAGGCAAACCTTCCTTAAAGAGACTATGTGTCTCATTTCCATCCAAAACCAATCCAAATCAACTCATTCACTCAAGACTCTTATAGTAAAACATAAGGAAGCAGAATATGGGGAAAACGGGGCGGTAACTCACGTGACGACGGGCCGGGTCGTCACATACTCCCCAACTAAAACAAACGCTTGTCCTCGAGCGAGTCAAGAAACATACCTGAAGTCTCAAACAGCTGAGGATATCTGCTCCTCATCTCTCGCTCGGTCTCCCAAGTAGCCTCCTCCACGGGCCGACCTCTCCACTGCACTTTTACTGAAGCTATATCCTTTGATCTCAACTTTCGAACCTGACGACCCAAAATAGGCACTGGCTCCACATCATAGGTCAAATCATCATCCAACTGAACAGTGCTGAAATCCAATACATGAGACGTGTCCCCAACATACTTCCGGAGCATAGAAACATGAAATACCGGATGCACGCCCGACAAGCTGGGTGGCAAGGCAAGCTCATAAGCCACCTCCCCAATCCTCCCAAGTACCTCAAAAGGTCCAATGAACCGCGGACTCAGCTTCCCTTTCTTCCCAAACTACATAACACCCTTCATGGCGAAACCTTCAGCAAGACCTTCTCACCCACCATATATGACACATCCCGAACCTTCCGGTCCGCATAACTCTTCTGACGCGACTGTGCTGTACGAAGCCTCTCCTGAATCAGCTTCACCTTCTCTAAGGCATCCTGAACCATCTCAGTCCCCAATAACCTAGCCTCGCCGGGCTCGAACCATCCCACCGGAGACCTACACCGCCTCCCATACAACGCCTCATACGGAGCCATCTGAATGCTCGACTGATAACTGTTGTTGTAGGCAAACTCTGCAAGCGGCAAAAACTCATCCCAAGAACCTCCAAAATCAATAACACAGGCACGCAACATGTCCTCCAATATCTGAATAGTACGCTCGGACTGCCCGTCCGTCTGACGATGAAACGCTATGCTCAACTCCACCTCGTGTACCCCAAACTCCCGCTCGAAAAAGTCCTCCAGA
>NW_017677765.1:0-214 GCF_001879085.1 Nicotiana attenuata
TGGAGACCCTATGTTGGCAAAAGACGACTAGGGAGTGGAGACCCTATGTCTAAAATCTCAACTAGGGATTGGAGACCATATGTTGGCATAAGGAGACTAAGAAGTGGAGACCCTATGTCTAAAAATAATCTCAACTAGGGAGTGGAGACCCTATGTTGGCAAAAGACGAGTAGGAAGTGGAGACCCTATGTCTAAAATCTACAACGTAGGGAGT
>NW_017677765.1:5204-8287 GCF_001879085.1 Nicotiana attenuata
TGGAGACCATATGTTGGCATAAGGAGACTAAGAAGTGGAGACCCTATGTCTAAAAATAATCTCAACTAGGGAGTGGAGACCCTATGTTGGCAAAAGACGAGTAGGAAGTGGAGACCCTATGTCTAAAATCTCAGCTAGGGAGTGGAGACCCTATGTTGGCATAAGGAGACTAAGAAGTGGAGACCCTATGTCTAAAAATAATCTCAACTAGGGAGTGGAGACCCTATGTTGGCAAAAGACGACTAGGGAGTGGAGACCCTATGTCTAAAATCTCAACTAGGGAGTGGAGACCCTATGTTGGCAAAAGGCGACTAGGGAGTGGAGACCCTATGTCTAAAATCTCAACTAGGGAGTGGAGACCCTATGTTGGCAAAAGGCGACTAGGGAGTGGAGACCCTATGTCTAAAATCTCAACTAGGGAGTGGAGACCCTATGTTGGCAAAAGGCGACTAGGGAGTGGAGACCCTATGTCTAAAATCTCAACTAGGGAGTGGAGACCCTATGTTGGCAAAAGGCGACTAGGGAGTGGAGACCCTATGTCTAAAATCTCAACTAGGGAGTGGAGACCCTATGTTGGCAAAAGGCGACTAGGGAGTGGAGACCCTATGTCTAAAATCTCAACTAGGGAGTGGAGACCCTATGTTGGCAAAAGGCGACTAGGGAGTGGAGACCCTATGTCTAAAATCTCAACTAGGGAGTGGAGACCCTATGTTGGCAAAAGGCGACTAGGGAGTGGAGACCCTATGTCTAAAATCTCAACTAGGGAGTGGAGACCCTATGTTGGCAAAAGGCGACTAGGGAGTGGAGACCCTATGTCTAAAATCTCAACTAGGGAGTGGAGACCCTATGTTGGCAAAAGGCGACTAGGGAGTGGAGACCCTATGTCTAAAATCTCAACTAGGGAGTGGAGACCCTATGTTGGCAAAAGGCGACTAGGGAGTGGAGACCCTATGTCTAAAATCTCAACTAGGGAGTGGAGACCCTATGTTGGCAAAAGGCGACTAGGGAGTGGAGACCCTATGTCTAAAATCTCAACTAGGGAGTGGAGACCCTATGTTGGCAAAAGGCGACTAGGGAGTGGAGACCCTATGTCTAAAATCTCAACTAGGGAGTGGAGACCCTATGTTGGCAAAAGGCGACTAGGGAGTGGAGACCCTATGTCTAAAATCTCAACTAGGGAGTGGAGACCCTATGTTGGCAAAAGGCGACTAGGGAGTGGAGACCCTATGTCTAAAATCTCAACTAGGGAGTGGAGACCCTATGTTGGCAAAAGGCGACTAGGGAGTGGAGACCCTATGTCTAAAATCTCAACTAGGGAGTGGAGACCCTATGTTGGCAAAAGGCGACTAGGGAGTGGAGACCCTATGTCTAAAATCTCAACTAGGGAGTGGAGACCCTATGTTGGCAAAAGGCGACTAGGGAGTGGAGACCCTATGTCTAAAATCTCAACTAGGGAGTGGAGACCCTATGTTGGCAAAAGGCGACTAGGGAGTGGAGACCCTATGTCTAAAATCTCAACTAGGGAGTGGAGACCCTATGTTGGCAAAAGGCGACTAGGGAGTGGAGACCCTATGTCTAAAATCTCAACTAGGGAGTGGAGACCCTATGTTGGCAAAAGGCGACTAGGGAGTGGAGACCCTATGTCTAAAATCTCAACTAGGGAGTGGAGACCCTATGTTGGCAAAAGGCGACTAGGGAGTGGAGACCCTATGTCTAAAATCTCAACTAGGGAGTGGAGACCCTATGTTGGCAAAAGGCGACTAGGGAGTGGAGACCCTATGTCTAAAATCTCAACTAGGGAGTGGAGACCCTATGTTGGCAAAAGGCGACTAGGGAGTGGAGACCCTATGTCTAAAATCTCAACTAGGGAGTGGAGACCCTATGTTGGCAAAAGGCGACTAGGGAGTGGAGACCCTATGTCTAAAATCTCAACTAGGGAGTGGAGACCCTATGTTGGCAAAAGGCGACTAGGGAGTGGAGACCCTATGTCTAAAATCTCAACTAGGGAGTGGAGACCCTATGTTGGCAAAAGGCGACTAGGGAGTGGAGACCCTATGTCTAAAATCTCAACTAGGGAGTGGAGACCCTATGTTGGCAAAAGGCGACTAGGGAGTGGAGACCCTATGTCTAAAATCTCAACTAGGGAGTGGAGACCCTATGTTGGCAAAAGGCGACTAGGGAGTGGAGACCCTATGTCTAAAATCTCAACTAGGGAGTGGAGACCCTATGTTGGCAAAAGGCGACTAGGGAGTGGAGACCCTATGTCTAAAATCTCAACTAGGGAGTGGAGACCCTATGTTGGCAAAAGGCGACTAGGGAGTGGAGACCCTATGTCTAAAATCTCAACTAGGGAGTGGAGACCCTATGTTGGCAAAAGGCGACTAGGGAGTGGAGACCCTATGTCTAAAATCTCAACTAGGGAGTGGAGACCCTATGTTGGCAAAAGGCGACTAGGGAGTGGAGACCCTATGTCTAAAATCTCAACTAGGGAGTGGAGACCCTATGTTGGCAAAAGGCGACTAGGGAGTGGAGACCCTATGTCTAAAATCTCAACTAGGGAGTGGAGACCCTATGTTGGCAAAAGGCGACTAGGGAGTGGAGACCCTATGTCTAAAATCTCAACTAGGGAGTGGAGACCCTATGTTGGCAAAAGGCGACTAGGGAGTGGAGACCCTATGTCTAAGATCTCAACTAGGGAGTGGAGACCCTATGTTGGCAAAACGCGAGTAGGGAGTGGAGACCCTATGTCTAATATCTCAACTAGGGAGTGGAGAACCTATGTTGCCAGAAGGCGACTAGGGAGTGGAGACCCTAAGTCTAAGATCTCAACTAGGGAGTGGAGACCCAATGTTGGCAAAAGACGAGTAGGAAGTGGAGACCCTATGTCCAAAATATCAACTAGGGAGTGGAGACCCTATGTTGGCAGAAGGCGACTAGGGAGCTGAGACCCTATGTCTAAAATCTCAACTACGGAGTGGAGACACTATGTTGGCAAAAGGCGACTAGGGAGTGGAGACCCTATGTCTAAAATCTCAACTAGGGAGTGGAGACCTTATGTTTGCAAAAGGCGACTAGGGAGTGAA
>NW_017677765.1:13283-13709 GCF_001879085.1 Nicotiana attenuata
GTTGGCAAAAGGCGACTAGGGAGTGGAGACCCTATGTCTATAATCTCAACTTAGGAGTGGAGACCCTATGTTGGCAAAAGGCGACTAGGGAGTGGAGACCCTATGTCTAAGATCTCAACTAGGGAGTGGAGACCCTATGTTGGCAAAACGCGAGTAGGGAGTGGAGACCCTATGTCTAATATCTCAACTAGGGAGTGCAGAACCTATGTTGCCAGAAGGCGGCTAGGGAGTGGTGACCCTAAGTCTAAGATCTCAACTAGGGAGTGGAGACCCAATGTTGGCAAAAGACGAGTAGGAAGTGGAGACCCTATGTCTAAAATCTCAACTAGGGAGTGGAGACCCTATGTTGGCAGAAGGCGACTAGGGAGCTGAGACCCTATGTCTAAAATCTCAACTACGGAGTGGAGACCCTATGTTGGCAGAAGG
>NW_017677765.1:13829-14356 GCF_001879085.1 Nicotiana attenuata
CTAGGGAGTGGAGAACGTATGTCTAAAATCTCAACTAGGGAGTGGAGACCCTATGTTGGCAAAAGGCGACTAGGGAATGGAGACCCTATGTCTAAAATAATCTCAACTAGGGAGTGGAGACCCTATGTTGTCAAAAGGTGAGTGGAGACCCTATGTCTAAAATCTCAACTAGGGAGTGGAGACCCTATGTTTGCAAAAGGTGACTAGGGAGTGGCGACCCTATGTCTAAAATTATCTCAACTAGGGATTGGAGACCCTATGTTGGAAAAATGCGACTAGGGAGTGGAGACCCAATGTCTAAAATAATCTCAACTAGGGATTGGAGACCCTATGTTGGCAAAAGGCAACTAGGGAGTGGAGAATCTATGTCTAAAATGATCTCAACTAGGGTTTGGAAACCCTATGTTGTCAAAAGGCGACTAGGTAGTGGAGACCCTATGTCTAAGATCTCAACTAGGGAGTGGAGACCCTATGTTGGCAAAAGGCGACTAGGGAGTGGAGACCCTATGTCTAAAATCTCAACTAGG
>NW_017677765.1:18966-19373 GCF_001879085.1 Nicotiana attenuata
TCAGCTACTTCTGACCTGACCTTCAAATGTTACTGCCACTATAATATATGTCATATGGTAGTAAAATCTCAACTAGGGAGTGGAGACCCTATGTTGGCAGAAGGCGACTAGGGAGTGGAGACCCTTTGTTTAAAATCTCAACTAGGGAGTGGAGACCCTATGTTCGCAAAAAAGACGACTAGGGAGTGGAGACCCTATGTCTAAAATCTCAACTAGGGAGTGGAGACCCTATGTTGGCAAAAGGCGACTAGGGAGTGGAGACCCTATGTCTAAAATCTCGACTAGGGTGTGGAGACCCTATGTTTTCAGAAGGCGACTAGGGAGTGGAGAACGTATGTCTAAAATCTCAACTAGGGAGTGGAGACCCTATGTTGGCAAAAGGCGACTAGGGAATGGAGACCCTATGT
>NW_017677765.1:21884-22248 GCF_001879085.1 Nicotiana attenuata
GTGGAGACCCTATGTCTAAAATCTCAACTAGGGAGTTGAGACCCTATGTTGGGAAAAGGCGACTAGGGAGTGGAGACCCTATGTCTAAAATCTCAACTAGGGATTGGAAACCCTATGTTTGCATAAGGAGACTAGGGAGTGGAGACCCTATGTCTAAAAATAATCTCAACTAGGGAGTGGAGACCCTATGTTGGCAAAAGGCGACTAGGGTGTGGAGACCCTATGTCTAAAATCTCAACTAGGGAGTGGAGACCCTATGTTTGCAAAAGGCGACTAGGGAGTGGAGACCGTATGTCTAAAATCTCAACTAGGGAGTGGAGACCCTATGTTGGCAAAAGGCGACTAGGGAGTGGAGACCCAATGT
>NW_017677765.1:27107-27385 GCF_001879085.1 Nicotiana attenuata
CGACTAGGGAGTGGAGACCCTATGTCTAAAATCTCAACTAGGGATTGGAGACCATATGTTGGCATAAGGAGACTAGGGAGTGGAGACCCTATGTCTAAAAATAATCTCAACTAGGGAGTGGAGACCCTATGTTGGCAAAAGACGAGTAGGAAGTGGAGACCCTATGTCGAAAATCTCAACTAGGGAGTAGAGACCCTATGTGTGTAAAAGACGAGTAGGAAGTGGAGACCCTATGTCTAAAATCTCAACTAGGGAGTGGAGACCCTATGTTGGCAGAA
>NW_017677766.1:0-1426 GCF_001879085.1 Nicotiana attenuata
GGGCAGTGACTATGGTTCCATATGCTGTATTTGACATCCCGAAAAAATTTTAGGCGATCCGGTTCTGGGCCCACGGCAGAAGGCGTGGGCTATAGCACATGAAAATAAGGCACTCGCGCAGATTTTCAGTTTTATGGCCGTAAAATGCCAAAAGATATAATTTCGTCATGGCGGGGCGGTGGCTATTCTTTCTTAGGCCGTATTTGACGTCCAGGAAAAATTTTAGGCGATCCGGGTCTGGGGGCCCGGGCCCACGGCGGAAGGCGTGGGCTATAGCATAGGAAAATTTAGGAATCGGGCGGAATTTTAGTTTTATGGCCATAAAATGCCAAAAATTTTAATTTGGTCATGGCAGGGAAGTGACTATAGTTCCTTAAGCTGTATTTGATGTCTCGGAAAAATCTTAGGCGATCCGGGTCCGGGGGCCCGGCCCCACGGCTGAAAGCGTGGGCTATAGCACACGAAAACTTGGGAATCGGGCGAAATTCAAGTTTTATGGCCGTAAAACGCCAAAAAATGTAATTAGGTCATGGCGGGGCAGTGACTATGGCTCCTTACGCTGTATTTGACATTCCGGAAAATTTTTAGGCTATCCGGGTCCGGGCCCACGGCGGAAGGCCTGGGCTATAGCACACGAAAATTAGGGACTAACGCGGATTATCAGTTTTATGACCGTAAAATACCAAAAGATATAATTTGGTCATGGCGGGGCGGTGACTATGGTTTATTAGGTCGTATTTGACGTCCAGGAAAAATTTTAGGCGATTCGGGTCCGGGGGCCCGGGCCTACGGCGGAAGGCGTGGGCTATAGCACACAAAAATTTGGGAATCGGGCGGAATTCTAGTTTTATGGCCGTAAAAGGCCAAAAAATATAATTTGGTCACGGCGGGGCGGTGACTATGGCTGCTTAGGCTGTATTTGACATCCCGGAAAATTTTTAGGCGATTCTAGTTATAAGGCCGTAAAATACCAAAAAATATAATTTGGTCGTGGCGGGGCGGTGACTATGGCTCCTTAGGCTTTATTTGACATCCCGGAAAAATTTTAGGCGATCCGGGTCCGGGGGACCGGGCCCACGGCGGAAGGCGTGGGCTATAGCACACGAAAATTAGGGACTCGCGCATATTTTCAGTTTTATGGCCGTAAAATGCCTAAATATATAATTTGGTCATGGCGGGGCGGTGACTATGGTTTCTTAGGCCGTATTTGACATCCAGGAAAAATTTTAGGCGATCCGGGTCCGGGGGCCTGGGCCAACGGCGGAAGGCGAGGGCTATAGCACACGCAAATTTGGGAATCGAGCGGAATTCTAGTTTTATGGCCGTAAAACGCCAAAAAATGTAATTTGGTCATGGCAGGGTTGTGACTATAGTTCCTTAGGCTGTATTTGACGTCCCGGAAAAATTTTAGGCGATCCGGTTCCGG
>NW_017677766.1:6156-9512 GCF_001879085.1 Nicotiana attenuata
TTTTAGGCGATCCGGGTCCGGGGGCCCGGGCCTACGGCGGAAGGCGTGGGCTATAGCACACAAAAATTTGGGAATCGGGCGGAATTCTAGTTTTATGGCCGTAAAAAGGCCAAAAAATATAATTTTATCATGGCGGGGCGGTGACTATGGCTCCTTAGGCTGTATTTGACTTCCCGGAAAAATTTTAGGCGATCCGGGTCCGGGGGTCCGGGCCCACGGCGGAAGGCGTGGGCTATAGCACACGAAAATTTGGGAATCGGGCGGATTCTAGTTTTATGGCCATCAAATACCAAAAAATATAATTTTGTCATGGCGCGGCGGTGAATATGGCTCCTTAGGCTGTATTTGACATCCCGGAAAAAGTTTAGGCGATCCGGTTCCGGTGGCCCGGGCCCACGGCGGAAGGCGTGGGCTATAGCACACGAAAATTTGGGAATCGGGCGGAATTCTAGTTTTATGGCCGTAAAATACCAAAAAATATAAATTGGTCGTGGCGCGGCGGTGAATATGGCTCCTTAGGCTGTATTTGACATCCCGGAAAAATTTTAGGCGATCCGGGTCCGGGGGCCCGGGCCCACGGCGGAAGGCGTGGGCTATAGCACACGAAAATTTGGGAATCGGGCGGAATTCTAGTTTTATGGCCGTAAAATACCAAAAAATATAAATTGGTCGTGGCGCGGCGGTGAATATGGCTCCTTAGGCTGTATTTGACATCCCGGAAAAATTTTAGGCGATCCGGGTCCGGGGGCCCGGGCCCACGGCGGAAGGCGTGGGCTATAGCACACGAAAATTTGGGAATCGGGCGGAATTCTAGTTTTATGGCCGTAAAATACCAAAAAATATAAATTGGTCGTGGCGCGGCGGTGAATATGGCTCCTTAGGCTGTATTTGACATCCCGGAAAAATTTTAGGCGATCCGGGTCCGGGGGCCCGGGCCCACGGCGGAAGGCGTGGGCTATAGCACACGAAAATTTGGGAATCGGGCGGAATTCTAGTTTTATGGCCGTAAAATACCAAAAAATATAAATTGGTCGTGGCGCGGCGGTGAATATGGCTCCTTAGGCTGTATTTGACATCCCGGAAAAATTTTAGGCGATCCGGGTCCGGGGGCCCGGGCCCACGGCGGAAGGCGTGGGCTATAGCACACGAAAATTTGGGAATCGGGCGGAATTCTAGTTTTATGGCCGTAAAATACCAAAAAATATAAATTGGTCGTGGCGCGGCGGTGAATATGGCTCCTTAGGCTGTATTTGACATCCCGGAAAAATTTTAGGCGATCCGGGTCCGGGGGCCCGGGCCCACGGCGGAAGGCGTGGGCTATAGCACACGAAAATTTGGGAATCGGGCGGAATTCTAGTTTTATGGCCGTAAAATACCAAAAAATATAAATTGGTCGTGGCGCGGCGGTGAATATGGCTCCTTAGGCTGTATTTGACATCCCGGAAAAATTTTAGGCGATCCGGGTCCGGGGGCCCGGGCCCACGGCGGAAGGCGTGGGCTATAGCACACGAAAATTTGGGAATCGGGCGGAATTCTAGTTTTATGGCCGTAAAATACCAAAAAATATAAATTGGTCGTGGCGCGGCGGTGAATATGGCTCCTTAGGCTGTATTTGACATCCCGGAAAAATTTTAGGCGATCCGGGTCCGGGGGCCCGGGCCCACGGCGGAAGGCGTGGGCTATAGCACACGAAAATTTGGGAATCGGGCGGAATTCTAGTTTTATGGCCGTAAAATACCAAAAAATATAAATTGGTCGTGGCGCGGCGGTGAATATGGCTCCTTAGGCTGTATTTGACATCCCGGAAAAATTTTAGGCGATCCGGGTCCGGGGGCCCGGGCCCACGGCGGAAGGCGTGGGCTATAGCACACGAAAATTTGGGAATCGGGCGGAATTCTAGTTTTATGGCCGTAAAATACCAAAAAATATAAATTGGTCGTGGCGCGGCGGTGAATATGGCTCCTTAGGCTGTATTTGACATCCCGGAAAAATTTTAGGCGATCCGGGTCCGGGGGCCCGGGCCCACGGCGGAAGGCGTGGGCTATAGCACACGAAAATTTGGGAATCGGGCGGAATTCTAGTTTTATGGCCGTAAAATACCAAAAAATATAAATTGGTCGTGGCGCGGCGGTGAATATGGCTCCTTAGGCTGTATTTGACATCCCGGAAAAATTTTAGGCGATCCGGGTCCGGGGGTCCGGGCCCACGGCGGAAGGCGTGGGCTATAGCACACGAAAATTTGGGAATCGGGCGGAATTCTAGTTTTATGGCCGTAAAATACCAAAAAATATAAATTGGTCGTGGCGCGGCGGTGAATATGGCTCCTTAGGCTGTATTTGACATCCCGGAAAAATTTTAGGCGATCCGGGTCCGGGGGCCCGGGCCCACGGCGGAAGGCGTGGGCTATAGCACACGAAAATTTGGGAATCGGGCGGAATTCTAGTTTTATGGCCGTAAAATACCAAAAAATATAATTTGGTCGTGGCGCGGCGGTGAATATGGCTCCTTAGGCTGTATTTGACATCCCGGAAAAATTTTAGGCGATCCGGGTCCGGGGGCCCGGGCCCACGGCGGAAGGCGTGGGCTATAGCACACGAAAATTTGGGAATCGGGCGGAATTCTAGTTTTATGGCCGTAAAATACCAAAAAATATAATTTGGTCGTGGCGCGGCGGTGAATATGGCTCCTTAGGCTGTATTTGACATCCCGGAAAAATTTTAGGCGATCCGGGTCCGGGGGCCCGGGCCCACGGCGGAAGGCGTGGGCTATAGCACACGAAAATTTGGGAATCGGGCGGAATTCTAGTTTTAAGGCCGTAAAATACCAAAAAATATAATTTGGTCGTGGCGGGGCGGTGACTATGGCTCCTTAGGCTTTATTTGACATCCCGGAAAAATTTTAGGCGATCCGGGTCCGGGGGACCGGGCCCACGGCGGAAGGCGTGGGCTATAGCACAGGAAAATTTGGGAATCAGGCGGAATTCTAGTTTTATGACCGTAAAATACCAAAAAATATAATTTGGTCGTGGCGCGGCGGTGAATATGGCTCCTTAGGCTGTATTTGACATCCCGGAAAAATTTTAGGCGATCCGGTTCCGGTGGCCCGGGCCCACGGCGGAAGGCGTGGGCTATAGCACACGAAAATAAGGGACTCGCGAGGATTTTCAGTTTTACGGCCGTAAAATACCAAAAGATATAATTTGGTCATGGTAGGGCAGTGACTATGGTTTCTTAGGTCGTATTTGACGTCCAAGAAAAATTTTAGGCGATCCGGGTCCGGCGGCCCGGACATACGGCGGAAGGCGTGGGCTATAACACACGAAAATTTGGGAATCGGGCGGAATTCTAGGTTTTACG
>NW_017677766.1:9738-9963 GCF_001879085.1 Nicotiana attenuata
TTTGTCGTGGCGGGGCGGTGACTATGGTTCCTTACGCTGAATTTGACATCCCGGAAAAATTTTAGGCGATGCGAGTTCGCGGGCCCGGGCCCACGGCGGAAGGCGTGGGCTATAGCACACGAAAATTTGGGAATCGGGCGGAATTCTAGTTTTATGGCCGTAAAATGACCAAAAATATAATTTTGTCATGGCAGGGTAGTGACTATAGTTCCTTAGGCTGTATTT
>NW_017677766.1:14927-15256 GCF_001879085.1 Nicotiana attenuata
GTGAATATGGCTCTTAGGCTGTATTTGACATCCCGGAAAAATTTTAGGCGATCCGGTTCCGGTTGCCCGGGCCCACGGCGGAAGGCGTGGGCTATAGCACACGAAAATTAGGGACTCGCGCGGATTTTCAGTTTTATGGCCGTAACATGCCAAAAGATATAATTTGGTCATGGCGGGGAGGTGACTATGGTTCCTTAGGTCGTATTTGACATCCGGCAAAAATTTTAGACGATCCGGGTTCGCGGGCCCGGGCCCACGGCGGAAGGCGTGGGCTATAGCACACGCAAATTTGGGAATCGGGCGGAATTCTAGTTTTATGGCCGTAAAAT
>NW_017677766.1:20196-20461 GCF_001879085.1 Nicotiana attenuata
TCCGATCTGTGGGCTATAGCACACGAAAATTTGGGAATCGGGCGGAATTCTAGTTTTTATGGCCGTAAAATACCAAAAAATATAATTTGGTCGTGGCGCGGCGGTGAATATGGCTCTTAGGCTGTATTTGACATCCCGGAAAAATTTTAGGCGATCCGGTTCCGGTTGCCCGGGCCCACGGCGGAAGGCGTGGGCTATAGCACACGAAAATTAGGGACTCGGGCAGAATTCTAGTTTTATGGCCGTAAAAGGCCAAAAAATATAA
>NW_017677766.1:21742-22248 GCF_001879085.1 Nicotiana attenuata
GCTATTGCACACGAAAATTACGGACTCGCGCGGATTTTCAGTTTTATGGCCGTAAAATGCCTAAAGATATAATTTGGTCATGGAGGGGCGGTGACTATGGTTTCTTAGGCCGTAAGTGACGTCTAGGAAAAGTTTTAGGCGATCCGGGTCCGGGGGCCTGGACCAACGGCGGAAGGTGAGGGCTATAGCACACGCAAATTTGGGAATCGAGCGGAATACTAGTTTGATGGCCGTAAAATGCCAAAAAATGTAATTTGGTCATGGCAGGGCGGTGACTATAGTTCCTTAGGCTGTATTTGATGTCCCGGAAAAATGTTAGGCGATCCGGGTCCGGGTGTCCGGGCCCACGGCGGAAGGTGTGGGCTATAGCACAAGAAAATTTGAGAATCGGGCGGAATTCTAGTTTTATGGCCGTAAAATACCAAAAAATATAATTTGGTCATGGCGTGGTGGTGACTATGGCTCCTTAGGCTGTACTTGACATCCCGAAAAAATTTTAGACGATC
>NW_017677766.1:26804-27381 GCF_001879085.1 Nicotiana attenuata
GCCCATGGCGGAAGGCGTGGGCTATAGCACACGAAAATTAGGGACTCGCGCGGATTTTCAGTTTTATGGCTGTAAAATCCCTTAAGATATAATTTGGTCATGGAGGGGCGGTGATTATGGTTACTTAGGCCGTATTTGACGTCTAGGAAAAATTTTAGGCGATCCGGGTCCGGGGGCCTGGACCAACGGCGGAACGTGAGGGCTATAGCACACGCAAATTTGGGAATCGGGCTGAATTCTAGTTTTATGGCCGTAAAACGCTAAAAAATGTAATTTGGTCATGGCAGGGCGGTGAATCTAGTTCCTTAGGCTGTATTTGATGTCCCGAAAAAATATTAGGCGTTCCGGGTCCGGGTGCCCGGGCCTACGGCGGAAGGCGTGGGCTATAGCACACGAAAATTTGGGAATCAGGCAAAATTCTAGTTTTATGGCCGTAACATGCCAAAAAATGTAATTTGGTCATGGCGGGGAAGTGACTATGGTTCCTTAGGCTGTATTTGACATCCCGGAAAAAATTTTAGGCGATCCGGGTCCGGGGGTCCGGGCCCACAGCGGAAGGCGTGGGCTATTGCACACG
>NW_017677767.1:0-9485 GCF_001879085.1 Nicotiana attenuata
TTCCTTCTTCTCATTTCCTCAAATTCAATTCTCGCTTCTTCGATTTTTGCCTCTAGCCCTAATTTCTGAGTATTTTTGGACAAGTTTTGCTACGATGACGGGGATTCTTCACAAATTGGAGTAGGAAACTTCACATGCAAGCAGTCAACTGCTCATTGCAATGATCCGCTGTTTCGTTCATCCCTCAGACACGCCGGGATTGCGCTGGTTCCTCAGTTGTTGACGAACAGAGAATTACTCGGAATGGGGTCGTCTCTATGAAGATGTCTACTTTTAGTGAAGAACAAAATAGGTTTCAATTGATGGAACCTACAGTAGGGAGAAATATGAAGCAGATCCTTTCAAGATCGCACCAATGGGATCGATTGTAACGCCATTGTACAGTATGGATCATGAGTTCAGTGGCTCAAGAGCTCCGCGGTTTCGAGTTCGCTTATCTCCAACTCGTGAACGTTAGCCGAACAAAGCTCCTTATGATAGCACCCAATTTTTCTGATTCGGCGGTGGAATCAAGCCCCAACACAAAGAGCTGTGGGCCAGGTTGCTTTGCTTTATCGGATCAAGCAGTGCTGCAGTGGACAAGCTCTTTCCCCAAGTCGCTGATAGTCTGTTTAACAGAGGAAGACCCTGGCCAATCCACGTGCCTGCTTGACGAACCAGCGGACGGAGACATCGTAAATTGGTCTGCGGGCATCGCGATAAGTCCTCTGTTCCTTACTCACAGGTGCTGCGACAACCTTTACCAAAGTCCGAACGATTGTCGACCACCAGATCCGTTGGCCATCTCAAGCATATCACGACCTACAGGCAACACCGGCGAGACGTGGAAGGCAACCCGATTGGGTGTCAGAGGATCCATAGTACCTGCAGCTCCCAGACTACTTTCTTTCTGCTTTATACCCAGTATAAAGGGATAGACAGTCTAAGAGAGTGCCAAGAAATAACACACGAACATGAGGCTCGACGCACACTAGATCGAGCAAGTTAGCTGGCCCAATGGCGCAGACACCTACTAGGATAGGCATGGCGAGAATTGAACCCACATCTCGTTGAGCTGCTCCAGCAAGCACCCCTTTCGGAATGCTTATTTGTAGGACCGGGTACAGGTACCCTCTTGCTCAAAGTCGTTCGAGCTTTTCCTGGGAGCGCTGTTAAGCCCTAAGTTTGAATTCCAATTTAATTGCCCTTATTCCGAAAGTCTAAAGCTAAAGTCCTTCCAATTTTCACCAATTTCATAAATCAAGCAATTTCCCATGGTCAAGCCTAGTAGAGCTCCTAGTCCGAGAAGACTAGCAAAGATGCTATCAGGCCTAGTTACCATAAGAATGGAAGGGAAAGCGAAGGACAGAAAAGGTATTGTTTACTCCTCGAATGCACAAAAGGTTTGTGAAGCCTTTAAAGAAAGGTTTGACAAAGTGAATGCAACTAAGGTGTATCACATGAACAAATAAATTGGGAGTCTGACTCAAGGAATATCGAGTGTCTCAATCTATTACTCAAGGTTAAACGATCTATGGGGTGAGTTTGAGTCGATTATACCATTTCCTGGGTGTGATTGTGTAAAATCTAGAGAATTTGTTGTTTTTCTACGCCAACAAAAATTTGATGAAGTTCCTAATGGAATTGAATGATACATATGCACCACAGAGGAGCCAAATCCTGATGATGAATCCTATGCCTACAATTGATCAGGCTTACTCAATATTGATCCAGGAAGAAAGCCAGAGACTGAGTGGGAACTTGGGAACACAAAGTAGAATCCTATGGAGTGCACCTATGGATGGAGAATCCAGTGCTATGATATCGATCAATGCATCCAATACAAGGCCTAGGAGGAATGGGAACGTGCAATGTGACTATTGCCACATGAAAGGTCACACAAAAGAGAACCGCTACAAGCTGATTAGTTATCCAATAGGGCCTAAGTTTAATAACAACAATAGGAGAATAGGAGGTTACAATGGTGCTCCAGCAATGGCACACAATGCAAATATGAAGGCACAAGAGGAGATGTATACCACTGGGACAAAAGGCATTGGACAAACAGGAGGTTTAGTATCTGCACCTATCTTTACCCATGACCAATATCAACAGATACTTGTATTGGTGGACAAGAACAAAGGATCAGCTGCAATAGAAATGGCAAATATGGCAGAGTCGACTGCAAATGAGACATCTAATATGGCAGGTAAGTCCATTACTAACTATGGCTGTTGGATAATTGATTCTAGAGCCTCAAATCATATGGCTTCCTCCTTGCATCTGTTTTCCCAATCACAATCCGTACCCTCTAATTCTATTTCCAATTCTGTACACTTACCTAATGGTGATAGTACTAAGATTACTCATTCAGGATCTTGTTCCTTGCCCAATTCACAAGTTTTAGACAATGTATTATATGTTCCACAATTCAAATATAATTTGTTGTCTGTCTCCAAATACACTAAGGATTTAAAGTGTTTAGTAGCTTTTTATCCTGATTTCTGTCTATTTCAGGGCCTCTTCAGTGGCAAGGTAAAGGGGATTGGTAGTAAAAGAATGGGCTGTACATTCTCAATCCTTACACACCTGCTGCTGCTCCTGTCTCCAAGTGTTTGTCTTCCTCTCTTCAGAATAACTCAAATGTTTTGTGGCATCAAAGACTTGGTCATGCACCACAGAATATTTTACTGAAAATTCCTACAATTAGAAATCGCTTGACAAAATATATTGATTGTAATTGTCAAATTTGTCCTTTAGCTAAACAAACTAGGTTACCATTTCCTATTAGTACTTCTAAGTCTACTACTACATTTGAGTTGGTACATATGGATGTTTGGGGTCCATATAGAGTTTGTACTCACTGTGACTTCAGATATTTTCTTACTCTAGTCGATGATTACTCTAGAATGACTTGGACCTTCTTGTTAAGAGTCAAAAATGATGTCTTTGTTGTTCTGAATGATTTCCTTCAATTGATTGAAAACCAATTTTCCTCCAAAGTTAAAGTCCTTCGATCAGACAATGGTTATGAATTCTTTAATACACTTTGCTGCACTCTTTTCAAATCCAAAGGGATTATATATCAAAGTAGTTGTGTACAGACCCTTAAACAGAATGGAGTAGTGGAAAGAAAATACAGACATCTTCTTGAAGTTAGTAGAGCTTTAAGATTTCAAGCCCACATTCCTTTAAGATAATGGGGTGAGTGTATTCTAGTAGCAACATATATCATTAATAAACTACCCAGTAGTGTTTTGAATGGAAAGACTCCTTATAAGCTGTTCCATGGTCATCCTCCTAACCTGCATCATAGGAGAACTTCAAGATGTTTTGTTATGTCACAAGACCCAATTACAATGATAAATTTTCTGCCAAGTCTTGCCTGCTATCTTCATTGGTACTCTTTACATCAAAAGGGTTATAGACTGTCACGACCCGAATTTCCCACCCTCGGGAGTCGTGATGGCGCCTACTAATGAGAGCTAGGCAAGCCAACCCTTAATTACCTTTACCATTAACCAATTTACCTCTTTTAGCAATTATCAGCAATAATATAAAAGCAACAAAATTAAATAATAAACGGAAGTCTTAAATTATAGAATACTGAATAGAAATGCGGAAAATTCAACATAAGCCTCTACCCAAGACTGGTGTCACAATACTCACGAACTACTAAGAATAATAAATACAATCGTTTGAAAGAGAACATAAACTGTTTGTCTCGAATACAATGAGATAACAGACTAGAATAAAGGATAGAGGAGACGTCGGGCCTGCGGACGCCTGCAGGGCTACCTCGATGTCTCGCTGGTCTGAAGGCCTGCTCCCACGCTACTGCTGCTGCTGTCCAAAACCTGGGTCTGTGCAAAATAGCACAGAGTGTAGTATTAGCACAACCGACCCATGTGCTCGTAAGTGCCTAGCCTAACCTCGGCGAAGTAGTGACGAGGCTAGGACCGGACTACCAATTAAACCTGTGCAGTTATATAATATACAGCGGAAAGCAAAGCAGGAATAAACAGGAAAAGATGGGGGGGGGGGGGAATCATGCTGCGGGGGTATACTAGTATTAATAGTAAATCCAGAGTAACAGTCTAAGGGCAGCTTAGAATTTACAGCGAACAAAGAAACTAATATCCAAAATAACCACACTTGTATCAGTAATTGTTGCGGCGCGCAACCCGATCCCAATATATAACAACACTGTTGCGGCGTGCAACCCAATCCATATCATTTAGCATTGTTGCGGCGTGCAACCCGATCCACAAATATCATTGTTGCGGCGTGCAACCCGATCCAGAAATATCATTGTTTCGGCGTGCAATCCGATCCACAAATATCATTGTTGCGGCGTGCAACCCGATCCATATCATTTAGCGTTGTTGCGGCGCGCAACCCGATCCACAAATATCATACAATGCACGACATCACCCTTCGTGCTTTATCACTCTTCCTCACCCAAACAACAATCACAAATAAGGGGCAAGAAAGTAAACAAATAATGATAGAAATCCCGGCAAGGGAATGCAATTAAACAATTAAATCCCGGCAAGGGAACAATATCAATAAATTTCCATATCCCGGCAAGAGAGAAAATCAACAAAACAACAAAACGTCCCGGCAAGGGAATAAACCAATAACTCTTTCTCTTTCTTTCACTTTCATCTCATAGTTCACATTATCACTTGAGCCAACGCTCCAAGGATTTAAATATCTCATATACCTTCACAATTTGTATTTCAACTCGAGCCAACGCTCCAGGAAGTTCAAAGATCACACTTTCCTTTCACATACTCTTTACAACATATAGAAATCATCAATTAAGTATGGAAGCTGTAATAAAACCAGGATATTCGCAATATAAGGACTCACGGTCATGCTACACACTAATGTATAGATACTCGTCACCATGCCAATACATCGGACTCGACAATTAGCATGTAGCAAATAAGACTCAACTCCTATTCCCTCAAGCTAAGGTTAGACCAAACACTTACGTCAACTTTCACGGCCAAATCGATCCACAACAACCGCTTTCCCTCTCGAATTCGGCTCCAACTCAATCAAATCTATACAATAATGACTTCATAGTATCAATATATGCTAAAAAAATAAAACCCAATGCCTAATTATAGATTTCCAAGCTTTCTTCCCAAAATCCCAAAAATCGCCCCCGGGCCCGCTTGGTCAAAACACGAGGTTCGGACCAAATTCATATCCCCCATTCACCCACGAGCCCGAATTTATAATTTATTTTCAAATTCAACCCCAAAACGAGGTCAAAATCAAGAAAAAGTAAAAAGCCCTAACTCTACCCAATTTCTACCCTAAATTACATGTTTTAGACTTAGGAATTCAACCAATATTGATGGAAAGTGAAGGAAACGAGTTAAGATTTACTAACCCAAGAAGTTTTGATGAAGAAATGCTCTAAAAGTCGCCCTAGAACCTTGGAGAAGAAGGAGTTCGTGAAGTGTTATGTTATTCCCATCACTGGTTCTGTTTTGGACATTTTAAATAACTGGGCAAAATTGCCCTTCGCGTTCGCGGAAGGAGGGTCGCGTTCGCGAAGGGTAAACTTGGCAGACCACCGCGTTCGCGATGGAAAGAGTGCGTACGCGAAGAGGAAAGGCTGGGGGGGGGGGTTCCAGGACTTGGTCTATGCGAACGCGTGGGCTATCACGCGAACGCGACGAAGGAACCTGGCAAACTACGCGAACGTGGTGAAGGGTATGCGATCGCGAAGAGGAAAAGAGGGCTAAGCCCTCAGGGTCAAATAACACTACGCGATCACGAGGGGATTGATGCGAAGGCGATGAAGTAAAAACATAAAGCTTCGCGAACGCGGAAGAGGCGTCGCGAACGCGAAGAACAAAGGGACCTGCAACTGCTGAAGCCATTTTCTGCAATTATCCCAAGTCCGAAACCACTTCCGAAACACTTCCGAAACACTCCTGAGCCCTCGGGGCTCCTAACCAAACACATGCACTAACTCAACAACATCCTACGGACTTAACCGTGCGATCAAATCGCCAAATAACATCAAAAACAACGAAGCAAACCTCCAAATCACTAGTTTTTCTTCAAACTTCATGAACTTTCAAATTTAGAGTTTTAAGTCCGAAACATGTCAAGCGACGTCCAATTTCACCCAAACTTCATAGAAATATCTTAAACCACATATAAGACCTGTACCGGGCGCCGGAACCAAAATACGGGCCCGATACCAACATGTTCTAACCAATTTTTATTTCAATTTTCTTCATAAATTTCAGAAAAACAATTTTTCTCAAAAATTCATTACTCGGGCTTGGGACCTCGGAATTCGATTCCGGGCATACGCCCAAGTCCCATATTTTCCTACGGACCCTCCGGGGTCGTCAAATCATGGGTCCGGGTCCGTTTACCAAAATGTTGACCGGAGTCAAATTTACTCATTTTAATATCAAATTTTAGCATTTATCACAGAATTTCATATTTAAGCTTTCCGGCTACGCGCCCGGACTGCGTACGCAAATCGAGGCAACTACAAATGAGGTTTTCAAGGCCTCAGAAGCACGAAATGAGTACAAAAACAGGTGATGACCCTTTGGGTCGTCACATTCTCCACCTCTAAAACAACCGTTCGTCCTCAAATGGACAAAAGAAAGAAGTACCTGAGTCGGGGAATAGATGGGGATAACGGCTTCGCATATTGAACTCGGACTCCCAGGTCGATGCCTCAGGAGGCTGACCTCTCCACTGAACACGAACAAAAGGGAAACTCTTGGATCTCAACTGACGAACCTGCCGGTCTAGAATAGCTACCGACTCTCCTCATAAGACAGATCCTTGTGTAACTGGACAGTGCTGAAATCGAACACGTGGGCTGGATAGCCGTGATACCTCCGAAGCATGGACACATGAAAAACTGGGTGTACGGCTGATAAGCTAGGCGGAAATGCAAGTCTATAAGCCACCTCTCCCACTCGATCAAGAATCTCAAACGGACCAATGAACCTAGGGCTAGGCTTGCCCTTCTTCCCAAATCTTATCACGCCTTCATAGGCGACACACGGAGCAATACCCGCTCACCAACCATAAAAGCCACATCTCGAACCTTGCGGTCTGCATAGCTCTTTTGCCTGGACTGCGCTGAATGAAGCCTATCTTGAATAATCCTGACCTTGTCCAAGGCCTCCTGGACCAGATCCGTACCCAGCAACCGAGCCTCTCCCGGCTCGAACCATCCAACCGGAGACCTACACTGCCTACCATATAAAGCCTCATAAGGAGCCATCTGGATGCTCGACTGGTAACTGTTGTTGTAGGCAAACTCCGCTAAGGGAAAGAACTGATCCCACGAACCTCCAAAGTCAATAACACAAGCTCGGAGCATATCCTCCAATATCTAAATAGTCCGCTCCGACTGACCGTCTGTCTGGGGATGAAATGCTTTGCTCAACTCAACTCGTGTACCCAACTCTCGCTGAACTGTTCTCCAGAAATGCGAGGTAAACTGCGTACCCCGGTCCGAAATGATAGATACGCGCACACCATGAAGGCGAACAATCTCCCGAATGTAGATCTCCGCCAACCTCTCAGAAGAATAGGAGACTGCCACAGGAATGAAATGTGCTGACTTGGTCAGCCTATCAACAATAACCCATACTGCGTCGAACTTCTTCCGAGTCAGCGGAAGTCCAGTAACAAAGTCCATAGTAATCCGCTCCCACTTCCACTCGGGAAGCTCAATCATCTGGAATGAACCACCAGGCCTCTGATGCTCGTACTTAACCTGTTGACAATTCAAACAACGAGCCACATATGCTACGATATCCTTCTTCATTCTATGCCACCAATAATGCTACCGCAAATCTTGATACATCTTCGCGACGCCCGTATGAATAGAGTACCGGGAGCTATGGGCCTCCTCCAAAATCAACTCTTAGAGTCCATCCACATTAGGCACGCATACTCGACCCTGCAATCTCAAAACTCCATCATCATCTAAGGTAACATGCCTGGCACCTCCGCGCTGCACCGTGTCTCTAAGGACACATAAATGGGGATCATCATACTGCCGATCACGGATACGCTTCAATAATGAAGAACGAGCGACCGTGCAAGCTAACACACGACTAGGCTCCGAAACATCCAACCTCACGAACTGATTGGCTAAGGCCTTAATATCCAAAGCAAGCGGCCTCTCACCGACCGGAATATAAGCAAGACTGCCCATACTGGCTGACTTCCTACTCAAAGCATCGGCCACCACATTGGCCTTCCCCGGATGATATAGAATGGTGATATCATAGTCCTTCAACAATTCCAACCACCTCCTCTGCCTCAAATTCAATTCCTTTTGCTTGAACAAGTACTGAAGACTCTTGTGATCTGTGAACACCTCACATGCCGCGCCATATAGATAATGCCCCCAAATCTTCAATGTGTGAACTATGGCTGCCAACTCCAAATCATGAACCGGGTAGTTCTTCTCATGAATCTTCAACTGCCTCGAAGCATAGGCAATGACCTTGCCATCCTGCATCAACACTGCTCCAAGCCCAACACGGGAAGCATCATAGTAGACTGTATAAGGCAGAGAACCCGTGGGCAAACCAACACCGGTGCTGTAGTCAGAGCTGTCTTGAGCCTCTGAAAGCTCGCCTCACACTCATCCGACCATCTGAACTGGGCACCCTTCTGGGTCAATCTGGTCATCGGGGCTGCAATAGATGAAAACCCCTCCACGAACCGACGATAGTAGCCTGCTAATCCCAAGAAACTCCGGATCTCTGTAGCTGATGCTGGTCTAGGCCAGTTCTTGACTGCCTCTATCTTCTTTGGGTCCACCTGAATACCCTCTGCTGATACAACATGACTCAGAAATGCAACTGAACTCAGCCAGACCTCACACTTGGAGAACTTGGCATATAACTGACTATCCCTCAGAGTCTGAAGAACCACTCTAAGGTGCTGCTCGTGCTCTCCGGGCTGCGGGAATATATCAATATATCATCAATGAAAACTATCACGAATGAGTCCAAATAAGGCCTGAACACTCGGTTCATCAAGTCCATGAAAGCTGCTGGGGCATTTGTCAACCCGAATGACATAACCAAGAACTCATATGCCCGTACCGAGTGCGGAAAGCTGTCTTAGGGACATCAGATGCCCTAATCCTCAACTGATGGTAGCCAGATCGCAAGTCAATCTTGGAAAATACCCTGGCACCCTGAAGCTGGTCGAACAAATCATCAATCCTCGGCAGTGGATACTTATTCTTGATCGTTACCTTGTTCAATTGCTGGTAATCAATACACATTCTCATTGACCCATCCTTCTTCTTGACAAATAACACCGGCGCACCTCAAGGTGAGACACTGGGTCTAATGAAACCCTTCTCAAGCAAATCCTGCAACTGTTCCTTTAACTCTTTCAACTCCGGCGGCGCCATACGATACGGGGGGATAGAAATGGGCTGAGTGCCCGGTACCAGATCAATGCAGAAATCAATATCC
>NW_017677767.1:16573-17156 GCF_001879085.1 Nicotiana attenuata
AAGTCAATTCATACATGCACCCAGGAGATCCCATTATAAGGTAGCTCTACATATAGTCAGATACATAAAGAGACAACCAGGTCTAGGAATCCTCATGTCAAGCAAAGGGACACAGTAGATTGAAGCTTACTGTGACTCTGATTGGGCATACTTGTCCCATGTCAAGGAAATCTGTAACTGGGTACTGTATTAAGCTAGGAGATTCATTGATCTCTTGGAAAGCTAAGAAAAGAGCACTATCTCTAGATGTTCTGCAGAAGCAGAATATAGAAGCATGACACACACAGTGGTAGAGTTGGTTTGGCTTAAGGGATTGCTAAAAGAATTAATAAAGGATGAGAAGTTGCCAGGCGTATTTTTCCGGATTTTGAACCAGTGTCTTCGCTCAGATTTTAAAGTGGCTAAATTTCGATGACTTTTGAAACTTGGCTATTTTTCAACGATCAGTGGTAAATCTGGCTATTTTTGAATTTCTCCCCTAATTTTGTGGGTTAGGGGAGCTGCCAGATTATGTAAACGATATGGATTTTGGGTACAATTAATTATGGGTTAGGTGTAAAGGTTGGATAATTGAGCTACTATT
>NW_017677767.1:19416-24067 GCF_001879085.1 Nicotiana attenuata
GTCATGTGGTACCTGTTTATTACTCAAATCTGGCTTTATCACTATATTCTTAAAATGTGGAAACTGTTTTGGGCTGAGTTCCCTGTTTTATTGAGATAGACCGAGGGTCTGATTGTGAGATTGATGACTGAGATATACTGAGGGTCTGATGGTGAGGTTAATGACTGAGAGAGGCCGAGGGCATAGTTGTGAGGATTATATATCTATGGATCGGGCTGCACGCCGCAGTAATATATATACATATATTGATACGGATTGGGCTGCACGCCGCAACAATACTTATATGGGTCGGGCTGCACGCCGCAGCAATATTGCGCTTGGGCTGTAAGGGGCCCCTCCCGGAGTCTGCACACCCCCAGTGAGCGCCGTCGACGAAGTATATGGATCGGACTGCACGCCGCAGCGATATATAGATCGGGCTGCACGCCGCAGCGGTTACTATATGGTACCTATTGAGCGTGAATGCTGAGTACGAGTACTGATTGGTAAGAGTTGAGTCACGAGTGACAGAGAGGCTAGCCCGAGGGGCGATAGATATATTCATGCATATGAGTGCTGTTTGCCTGAGAGGCCTGTTTATGAATTTATTGATTTCACTCCTCTTTAAAGTGAGTTTCTATCGAATATGTTGATTTACTAACTGTTTTCACTCATCTTTATATTGAGCCTCTGTCGGAAGGTTGAACAAATGTTTTAAAACCACTTTTATTTAAACTGGGGTTTATGAGATGTTCAGAAAATTAATCACTGATTTGGCATTTGGTTATTTCCACCGAGATTTTCAAGTTATGAAGTATTTATGATTACTGTTTTGCCCGAGGGGCTGTTTTACGAACTATGCTTTGCCCGAGGGGCCGATTATTACTTTAATCTCTATTATTATTTTAAATGGTATTGAACCCCTATTGAAACTGCTGGAAGCATTTCAAAAATGATTTTTACTAAAAGCTGGATTTTAAAAGGGAAGGTTGACTCGTATTATGATTTGAAAGCCTGTTGTGTTTATTGAGCCTAACGCGAATGTGGATTCATTGTTTCCTACTGCTCAGTCTTTATTTACTCTTATTACTTACTGGGTTGGAGTACTCACATTTCTCCCTACACCTCGTGTGCAGATTCAGGTATATCGGAACCCGGTAGCGGGTGTTGATTTGCTCAGACGCGGAGTCATCAGAGTTAGCAGGTGGCTGCATGACGTTCGCAGCACCGCTCCCTTCCTCACATTGCTATTACTGTATTTATTACATTATTTTGGACTTCTTGTTGTATTCATACCTTGATAGATGCTCATGACTAGTGACACCCCGATGTCGGGCTTGTATTTTTACTCCGCACTGTTATTTCAGAAGTTATTATGAAACATTGTTTAATTAAAGGCTTAAAAATGATTCTTAATGCTTAAGGGGTTGATGTGAGTGTTGTGTCGGCTGGCCTTGTCTTCATGAGAGGCGCCATCACGACCAGGCCGGTTTGGGGTCGTGGCAAGTTGGTATCAGAGCCTAGGTTACATAGGTCTCACGAGTCATGAGCAGGTTTAGTAGAGTCTCGCGGATCGGTACAGAGACGTCTGTATTTATCCTCGGGAGGATGCAAAACCTTTAGGAAAAACTTCACATTCTTGAATACTTATCGTACGTCCTTGATTCGGCTTGAAAAGTAACTCTTTGAATTTCTTCCACGTGTCCGTATGCGCGGATGAGCGCTCAGTATCAGATATGCCTTGACGGCTTATGATTCCCCAATCGAGGGGCGAGATGTAATCTCCGTGAGTTTATGTTGGGCCAGTCTGGAGGACTTGAGGCCGGATCTTTGCCTATGGCTTGAGCACCAAGGTGCTGATTGTGTGAGCAAGTATTTTAAACTTATATGTTCGGTATTGTCCCTATTAGTGGAAGTGACGGCTAGATAGCTATGTGATGAGTATGTTAGTACTGCGAGATGTATCTATGTGACTTGGAAGTGACAAGGAAGGTCTACTGGATGATAGAAGAACTATTAGGTGTTTGAATTCCATCGTGATTCGAGGTATAGCCCCGAGTTATGGGCGTGTGAAGGATCTTTTCATGTTTTCCAGTTGAGAGTGAAGTAAATTTTATGTTGCGGTGTGAGTTCAGACTCAGGAAGACTAAGTGACTGCGTACAGTTTATGGCGGTGGAAGGTATGCAGAAAGGTTAACTGAAGGCAAAGCAGGTGGGTTATCTCCTGCGAAGAGTTTTGGGGTTGTGTGACCCTTATGTGATTGTTAGAAGAGCTCATGTACAAGTGAAATGTAAGTGTTGGAATTTGAAATATTGGGTCGCTTAAGAGAGTGGGCTTAACTGTTGCGAGATTTGCAAAAGATTTAAAGTACTAGATGATTTGTGTTTACACAAGCTTACAAAGGATTTGAGTTTAATCTCACTATGGTATTGTAGCATCAATAGAGTATAAGTGTTATGAGTTATTGAGGGTATTCTGATTATGGCTTCGAGCCAAGTGGGGGAGTTTGCTATTGATTAGCTGATTGCTCGGTTATGTGCTATGTTGGTTCCGATTTGAGGCGTGTGGTGAATCAGTTCTGGTTGCGGAGATTGAGCCCGAGGATGGCTCGAGTAAAGGAAATTTTTGATTAAGGAGAGGTTATGTGCTGCAGTGTCAGAAGTGCCAATGAGGCGCTGGTTGTTTGGTTCTGTTGATCGGGCTAAGTGCAGTATGAATAGAGTGAATGACTCTCGAAAATGGTTCTAATGTGTTCAAGATGCTTCATGTAGCAATTGGGTATCTCAAAGTCGTATATGTGGTTAGAAACCGAGTTTTCATTGGAAGAGTTCAAGACTTGTGGTATTTCTATGTTAATTATGGGATTTTATGTATTAGTATCAGGAAGATAAAGGTAACGGGTTTAGATTCACAGGAAGTTCTTTAGAGTAAGGTGTTTTGGAATGTGGTGCTTTTGGGAATATTTAAGAGAGTATTCAGCGGCTTATGGGTCTTAGACAGTGTGGATTTATGCTTGGGCCTCGTGTGGTAAACCTGGGTTGATGAAATTGTGGTGCTACAACAAGAGGGAGTATCAAGTTGTAAGTGAATCAGAAGGAAATTTAGATAGATGGAGTAGCTTGATAGTAGACCGAGTCGGTATGGTAAGGATATGATTAATTCCTTGTGTGTGTTCGAGGTAATGAGTTCTTTCAGGTATTTTGCAGCGATGCTCTTAGGTTTTGATGGCTTTCTTAGCTCGATTGAGTTAGAAGGATTCAGTCCTGACAAGTCGGATTTGTGCAAGGGGAACACGGAGAGTTCTTGATGGTTTTTGCCGTGGTTTGGAGATGTATATTTTCTATGGGCATGCGGAGCATGGGATGTATAGTGATTTTTCTTCTAGATGGGACCAATGGGGAGTTCTTGAGTGGAGTACGTAGTGGTCTGTGGATCGGAAGGGAGACGAAGTTCTCATGTTATCCAGGACGGTACGGTATATGCGATATGTCGTGAGGATCGAGATTTGCATGTGTAAAATTACGGTTCAGTTCTGAAAGGAAGTTCATGAAATTCTTAGGCAGAACGAGCAGTCTCAGATGATTAAGGAAGTGGTATTGCTAATTGGGGTGATTTGACGTGGGTATATGTTTCAGAAAAGACAACGTGGTTAAGTTGATGGTACTTCGGTAGTATTGCGGCACTTTCTTGTCGGATCGGCTGCTGATATTCGAGTTTGCTTGGCAGCACAGAAGAATCGTAAAGTATATCTCATGGAAATATTGAGTCTAAAGGTGAGATGTGTATGCGAGTGGCGGAATTGGGATCAGATATGGTAATTCGTGTGCCTTATGGACTTGGAGACTGCAAGTTCTCATACGCAGGTTACCTCGTGGTTGTGGATGGCAAATGTGGGTAAGTTAGTCAGATGTTAGTATGTGCTATGACTCAGTCATTGTGAACCTTCGAAGGATTATTTATCTATTGTGGGTAACTAGAGTTGATGTGTGGTCTATTGGTAGACCTATGTGGATATGTGTCCGACATCGAGATGGTTTTGTTGACTTCGAGTTGCTGTTGGCGAAGGATGTATTGATTCGGTTGTTTTGAGCTATTATCTGTGAGGGGGATCTATGAGTTACCTTTCAGTGTTGTGAGACGTTACGATCTGTTGGTTATAGGCACTTATGGTGCGGTTCTATCGGAATTTCATAATGGAAGTTGAGCGGGAAGAGTGATTGGTAATTGCTCGGTGAATGGCGTGTCGGATATGTTCTATCGGGTTTGCATGATGTATGTCATTTGTTTCACCGCGGGCGTAATGATTTTCTTTGGTTCCAGACATCAGATTGCGCGTGGTTGTCAATTTCGAGCATAGTGACTTGAGGTTTCCCATGTGGAGCAGTGTTTGGATAGGACCGCGCATTGCAGCGTAGCTATGTGGAGATATGATCTCGCGGGTTAGATTCTGTGTTCTACTCTATGATGTGAGACGGGCTCTCAGCCTTGTGTTGTGGTGGTACTGGTGAGCTTGAGTTACAGCTCTTTCATTTGAGTCATTTCCATGATTTGAGCATGTTCAGATCGTTGCTTATTGGTGCGCCTATTATGCTAGTTGTGGCTTAGGCCTCTATTGATGTGTCGTGTCGCCAAAGTGGTGTGTTGGACTAGAGGAGATCGTTGGGATCATTA
>NW_017677767.1:26615-27374 GCF_001879085.1 Nicotiana attenuata
TTTGCCTGAGAGGCCTGTTTATGAACTTATTGATTTCACTCCTCTTTAAAGTGAGTTTCTATCGAATATGTTGATTTACTGACTGTTTTCACTTCATCTTTATATTGAGCCTCTGTCGGAAGGTTGAACAAATGTTTTTAAAACCACTTTTATTTAAACTGGGGTTTATGAGATGTTCAGAAATTAATCACTGATTTGGCATTTGGTATTTCCACCGAGATTTCAAGTTATGAAGTATTTATGATTACTGTTTTGCCCGAGGGGCTGTTTTACGAACTATGCTTTGCCCGAGGGGCCGATTATTGCTTTAATCTCTATTATTATTTTAAATGGTATTGAACCCCTACTGAAACTGCTGGAAGCATTTCAAAAATGATTTTTACTAAAAGCTGGATTTTAAAAGGGAAGGTTGACTCGTATTATGATTTGAAAGCCTGTTGTGTTTATTGAAGCCTAACGCGAATGTGGATTCATTGTTTCCTACTGCTCAGTCTTTATTTACTCTTATTACTTACTGGGTTGGAGTACTCACATTACTCCCTGCACCTCGTGTGCAGATTCGGGTATATCGGAACCCGGTAGCGAGTGTTGATTTGCTCAGACGCGGAGTCATCAGAGTTAGCAGGTGGCTGCATGACGTTCGCAGCACCGCTCCCTTCGTCACATTGTTATTACTGTATTTAGTACATTATTTTAGACTTCTTGTTGTATTCATACCTTGATAGATGCTCATGACTAGTGACACCCCGATGTCGGGCT
>NW_017677768.1:0-27371 GCF_001879085.1 Nicotiana attenuata
GAGGCACTATCTCTATGGTTTGTCTTGTGAGGTGTTTACTAGTCATCGTAGCCTCTAGAATTTGTTCAAACATAAGGATCTCAATTTGAGGCAGCGGAGATGGTTGGAGCTGCTAAAGGACTATGATATTACCATTTTGTATCATCCAGGAACGGCCAATGTGGTGGTCGATGCCTTGAGTACGAAGGCAGTGAGTATGGGTAGTCTTGCGTTCCTGCTTGTTGGGGAGAGATGACGAAACCTTTGCCCCAGTAGCTCGACTAGAATCTATACGAATTCTTCTTGCATATGCATCCTTTAAGAGATTCAGGCTATTTCAAATGGATGTTAAAAGTGCTTTTTTGAATGGTTTAATTGAAGAGGAAGCATACGGGAAACAACCTCCTGGGTTTATAGATTCACAGTTTTCCTATCATGTGTATAAACTGACCAAAGCGTTGTACAGACTAAAACAAGCTCCACGGGCACGGTACGAAAGACCCAGCTCATTTCTTATTGATCACAGATTTACAAGAGGTAAAGTAGACACTGCTCTATTTATTAAAACATCATCAGAAGGTAATCTCATTATTCAAATTTACGTTGATGATATTATCTTTGGTAGTGCTAATCCTCTTTTGTGCAAGGAATTTTCAAATCTTATGCAAAGTGAGTTCGAAATGAGTATGATGGGAGAGCCAACGTTCTTTCTTGGAATTCAAATTCAACAATCTGAAGAAGGAACGTTCATATGTCAGACAAAATATACAAAGGAGTTGATTCAAAAATTTGGTATGAGCAATGCTAAAGCTATTGGCACACCAATGAGTCTTTCAACAAGTCTTTACAAAGTTGAACAGGGAATTCCTATTGATGAAACTAAGTATCGTGGAATGATTGGCTCACTTCTTTATCTAACTGCTAGTCGACCGGATATTATGTTTAGTCTCTGTAAATGTACCAGGTTTCAGTCAGCTCGAAAGGAATCACATCCGACTGCAGTAAAAAAGAATTATTCGATATCTCATTGGAACCGTCTCTCACGGATTATGGTATCCATGATCTAACAACTTTAAATTAGAAGGTTTTTCAGATGCTGATCTTGCGGGTGATAACGAAGACAGGAAAAGCACCAGTGGAACATGCCAATTACTTGGAAAGGCACTAATATCTTGGAACAGTAAAAAGCAAGGATCAGTCGCCTTATCCACGACTGAGGCTGAGTATATCGCCATTGGACAATGTTGTGCACAATTACTATGGATTTCTCATCAATTGGGTGACTATGAATTATTCTTTAAACCTATTCCAATTTTCTGTGATATATCTAGTGCTATATGTCTATCTAAAAATCTTGTGCATCATTCTAGGGCAAAGCATATAGATATCAAGCATCATTTTATTAGAGATCATGTTCTTAAGGGAAATATAGAACTATCTTTTGTTGGAACTACTGATCAATTAGAGGATATCTTTACTAAGCCATTACTAGAGAACATATTTTGCTTCTTAAGAGAATTACTTGGTATTGTTTGCATTAATCATTAATATTAGGACCTATTTGTTACTATTTTTTTTTGTATGCCTAATGTTCAGACTTTGTTGTTTTCTGATCATTAACTGCGCCTCCAAATTCCCTCTTTTTTCCTCTATTTTCACATTAGTTACAAAGTTCAAAGAAGGAAACCCAACCATCACGTTTGATCAACTGACACCCTTTCCTTTTCTGTACTCAACCGTCAGAAACCCTTCTTTTAATACCTGAAAATCCTTCTCAGTCTCCATCGTCCCCATCGCCTAGAAATCCTCTCCAAAACTTTCTCTCACCAAAAGCTCTTCCATGGCCAAACACTCAAAAAATCTCTCCACTTCTACCAGGAAGAGTACTCGCTCCAGAACAAAACCCCCATCTCAACCTCCAGAACAAGTAGACTTAGGGTCCGAGCACTTTGAAGGTTTTGCCTCCTCTCAGGCGGACCTCTCAGATCATTCTCATACTTTAGGAGAAAAAGCCCTGGGAAAAAGGACTATGGAAGAACCCCCTGACTCTTTTACTCCAAAGAAGCCGAAAATAGATCTCTCTAGTTCTTTAGAGTCTGACCTAAATTTCTGGGACTCTCCAAATAGGGATTTTTTCATTTCTTTGAAAGACAAGACAATTGCTCATGGGAGGGTAGTCAACCTTGATGACATGGAAGCCATAAATTGTAAGGTAAAAGATCTATTTGTGTCATGACCCATATCAGAGGGCCACGACTGGCACCCGGTGCCTACTCAACCGAGCGCCACGTACCTTATTCCTTTTTTCTCTATAAAACTCGTCACGGACCATGATAGGCCACATCTATATATGTAATTAACAATATTAGAACTTAACTAACATAACTAATTCAAAAAGATTTACATAGATATATAGGGGCCGACAAGGCCGTTGACATGTCATACCTAAAGCTATACACAGGAAACTGTCTGCAAAACCTCTAAGAAAACATGACCATAACATATAAGTCGGGACAAGGTCCCTGACATCCTTATAAACACAACGCAACATATATAGAACGTGACTCGGCTATACTCCAGGAAGATGTGGAGCTCACCAACTAAAAGCTCATATCTGGAGGTAGCCTACAGTGGATGGTCCTCACCTCGCCTATCAACACCTGCGTGGCATGAAACACAATATCCCAGAAAAAGGGGCGTCAGTACGAAGAATGTACCGAGTATGTAAGGCGGCAATGAAACGTAATAATAATAATAAGATATTATCTCGGGGAGAGATAAGAGTCAACTTATAACTTCTGACTTGCCGCTGAGGGCCGTAACATATAGAATAAAATCCATATCGTATATATTTATAAAACTACAATACAATAGTTCTAGTTACCTCATTTTCGTGACGTTAACTGCCCAACTGATCAGTGGTAATTGCCCGACCGGCCGTAGCTCGGTGGTAAATGCATAACTGCCTAACCGATGGTAAATAATAATACATAACTGCCCAACCGGTGGTAACTGCCCAACCGGCCGTAGCTCGGTGGTAGATGTATAACTGCCAAACCGGCCGTAGCTCGGTGGTAAGTATGTAACTGTCCAACCGGCCGTAGCTCGATGGTAAATATGTACAACGTCACCACTAGTTACATATACAAACACAATATCTGAAGAGTCTTTTAGGATAATTAGAATATCTTTCAAAGTGACCTATAGTCATTTACTCCCGACCACCACTAATTATGAATAATAGTAAATACCCGATAAAATAATCGCAAGTTAACCCTAACATAACCATTTAAAAATAAATATGGCAGTATTGTTGCATCATTTGGTTTGCAACATTTGGTGTAGGATTCTATTTGGACATAAATATATTNATATATATATATATAACATCATCAGTGCCATGAGTAAGAGTTTACATTATAAAAGATAATGAACAAAAGCTTTCTGTATTTACTAGGAATAATATCATGTTTTAGCATTGTTCGTTTGTTTACATGCCATCGTTGGAGTCATGCCAAAAGAAAGAAGGATAGCCTTAACATTCCTGGAGTTGGGAAAACTCCGTATAATATTCTTGAAAATTGCACCATACTCTTTTGGAACCGCAAAATGTTACGTTGCTATGATTCTAACAATTTCCGTTGGAAACCTTTGTGGATTGAATTTATAACCCCAAAAATCGGATTGAATTTTGCTTCTGTTCTTGAAGTCTTGAACGAAATCAAGCTTCTGTTCTCTGAAGTCTTGAATGAGATCAAGCTTCTGCCTTTTGAAGCATTTTGAACTAGGAAATGGAGTATCTCTTGCTTTAGGATTTAGGGACGTTTTTGGTTCTTTCTTGTCCAAATGAATGGAACAAGACCTTCTACTTATTAAATTCCAATAATCCCTAGATAGACACCTAGGACTAAATGACTACTTAGTCATTTTCTAGATTTGTGGCTTCTTGCCACGTTTTGGGGATGTAATTTATTAATTTTTATCCACTTAACTAGGGTAATGTCCCGTTACCCGGTAATTAACCAATTATCCGCATAATTTAAAAATTGCCTCAAATTACTTAATATTCTACTTATTTTTAATATACTTTACACATCATACTATCACGGCCATATGGTACCTTGTATGGTACTAGTCCATAATTATCGGGTATTATCACTCGAGCCGTATTTTATCCCAAATTGGCCACTTTCAACGAAACTCGTTTTCTTTAATTCGTGTACCCTTTATCCTTCTTGACACTTACTTATTGCTTGTTATAATTAGTGTAAATACATTAACCTCAAGATAATCTCACCCCGAATCTACATCAATTAACTGAAGAAGAAACTTTTAACGTACGAAAACGCGAGATGTAACATCCTTCCCCCCCCTCCCTCCCCCCGTAGAAACATTCGTCCTCGAATGTTTAAACTTGCAAGATGTACATACATATCCATCTATTATAAATGCATATATCTTTCCGGGCTAATCTCCAATGAAACAAATATCAGGCTCTTACGGGGTCAGGACGTCGTCCCTCCCTAAAACTACTTCCTAATCCATTCGTCACCTATGATTCTGTTAATCTATCTTCTAGGCGCTGACACCTATTAGTTGTAATCTTAATAACCGGGTTCATGCTTTGCTTTCAAGCTAGCCTTGGTTTCCCTTAACCCTTCAGGCGTAATGCCAACTTACTCTTACATTAATTATATTAACTGGAAATTTGCGTTAATAAGATCGAACATTACCAATAATCACAATACCTGACACCTCATCCGGTGTAGCCTCTGGGTCCTGACAACCTGCCAAAGCATATATGCGGTTCTGATTACCGCCGGAGCTAGATGCTCCAACCCTACCTCTACCTCTACCAGCTGATGCTTGAGGGCCTCGCTCTTGAGGGAGTATTGAAGAGGAGGAGACTGTTATAGATCTGGTGGGCTGAACCATCTCGCTTCTGTCATTCATAGGACAATCCCTCATGTAATGACTAGGGTCTCCACAGGTATATCATACATTAGATCTCTGACGACATTGTCCAGAATGAGCTCTACCGCATTGACTACACCGCGGAGGAGGCGCCCTCATCTGCGCTGAATCGCTCCGATTCTGAATCCCAAAATTCTCAAGTCCTGACCTGATTCAGAATAGACAGATCCCTCATAATACGACTTCTGCAACTGTCGAACACTTTCGACAGGATATGGTGACATAGGATCGCCCAGAAAATCCTCAGGTCGCCTAGCAGACTTGGCCCTCTTACGCTGACCCTCATCACGATTCTCATATTGCTGTCATTTCCGATCCACCAAATTCTGAGCATAAGCCTGGATGCGGGAAATATCCATACCATCGAGCAGAACGGCCGTGGAGCATTGATTAATCAGGTGCGGCCCAATTCCTACCACAAATCGATGCACTCGGTCACTCATTTCAGCCACAATCGAGGGGGCATACCTCGCCAAGGAATCAAACTGGAGACTATACTCCCGCACACTCATATTCCCCTGTTTAAGAGCCAAGAACCTATCTACCCTTGCTTGACGAATCTCTGCCGGCAAGTAGACGCAAGAAAGCCCCCGAGAACTCTTCCCATACTATTGGAGATGCATTTGTCCCTCTAGACAATTCCCATATTTCATACCACTGAACCGCAACATTCCGCAATCAACTCTACTGACTCAGTGTCTAATGCATGCATTACCCTCAAAGTCCTCTACATCCTATCAATAAAGTTTTGTGGGTCCTCATCCTTGTTGGATCCGGTAAACACTAGAGGGTCCAGGTTGATGAAGTCGCAAACTCTCGCGCTAATAACCCTGTTAATGTGACCAACACTTGTACCTACCTGGTGCTGAGCCAGAGTGGCTACTAACTAGTTAACAGCTGTGCTACACTCCGCATATCCATATCCTTATCCTGAACAATATGTGGAGGTACTGGGTTCCTCGTCATCTCCTCGGGTGCTGACAAAATCGGAGACCTATGCGAGGGTGTCGTATTTCCCCTCGGGGCCTCACTCTGGCCCTCACTAGACATTGGTACTCTACTCATGCCCTCATCTTCCACTACTTTACCCTTCTGACTAGCCGTAGCTTTCCTGGTCATAGGCATTGCTGCATATATAAAACAAGTCAAAGGTCAAGGGCTTTGTTCCCTATGACTCTGCTCTATTGCACGATCTAATATCAAGAAGGAAGGGTAACCGATCCCTAAATGCCCTGTAGTTTCTTGCTTATATAACGCGGTGCACAATACATTTATAAACAAGACTCTACTAGACACGGCTTGCAGACAACCCTAGGACAGAACTGCTCTGATACCACTTTGTCATGAACCATATCAGAGGGCCACGACTGGCACCCGGTGCCTACTCAACCGAGCGCCACGTACCTTATTCCTTTTTTTTCTGTAAAGCTCGTCACGGGCCATGATAGGCCACATCTATATATGTAATTAACAATATTAGAGCTTAACTCACAGAACTAATTCAAAAAAATTTATATAGATACATAGGGGCCGACAAGGCCGTTGACATGTCATACCTAAAGCTATACACAGGACACTGTCTGCAAAAGCTCTAAGAAAACATGACCATAGCATATAAGTCGGGACAAGGTCCCTGACATCCTTATAAAACAATGTAATATAGAACGTGACTCGGCAATACTCCAGGAAGATGTGGAGCTCACCAACCAAAAGCTGATATCTGGAGGCACCTACAGTGGATGGTCCTCACCTCGCCTATCTACACCTGCGTGGCATGAAGCATAGCGCCCTAGAAAAGGGGCGTCAGTACGCAAAATGTACCAAGTATGTATGGCAGCAATGAAACGTAATAATAATAAGATATTATCTCGGGGAGAGATAAGAGTCAAATTATAACTTCTGACTTGCCCCTGAGGGCCGTAACATATTGAATAAAATCCATACCGTATATATAAATAAAACTACAATACAATAGTTCTAGTTACCTCATTTTCGTGACGTTAACTGCCCAACTGATTAGTGGTAACTGCCCAACCGGCCATAGCTCAGTGGTAAATGCATAACTTTCCAACCGGTGGTAAATAAATAATAATACATAACTGCCCAACCGGCCATAGCTCGATGGCAGATGTATAACTGCCCAACCGGCCATAGCTCGGTGGTAAATATGTAGCTGCCCAACCTGACGTAGTTCGGTTGTAAATATGTACAACGTCACTGTTGAAACCCAATTTTTCCCTCATATATTTTTAAAATGTTCATGTATACTTTCAAATATTGTGCATACAATTACAAACATGCACAACTGTTTTACAATTTTTTCTACACATTTTTGAAGGGCCTAAATCCATTTATTTCTGCATATTTAATTACATAAATGTTCAAAACTATCCCTCATATTATTTCATGATGATTTAATCATCTAAAATTCATCATTTATGTTCATATGAGTGTTCTAATATTTTAATTGCATTTTTTATATAATTATATTTGCCTGTTTAAGACTATAATTGCATATTTTGCAAAAATAGCCCCTGCATATGCATAACTACATTATCTATGCAGAAAATGATTTTCCTATTTTTATAATATTGAATAATTATTTTAGATCACCTTCATGCTTGATAATCATTTTTTGTCATTTCATTAGCTATTTTTAAAATTATTTTAATTAGTAAATGGGTATTTAAATAACAGCCCCTAATTTACACCCAGAATTAGACCCCCCCTCCCAATCCCAATTCAATTAAAACCAGCCCAAATCCACGCAGTCCAAACCAATTAAACCTGACCCGACCGAGACCCCCTTCTAATCCTGGCCGTTGATCTCTGAGATCAACGACCCTTATTCTTTCTTACCATAATAATATCAAACGACCCCCCTCTAACCTAGCCCATTTTTTCATTACACACCGTCGCCTTCGTTCCCTCATCTTTTCAATTCTCTCTCAACTCAACCCCTAATCAATGTCAGTAGAAAGCACGCCTATAGGGTTCAAATTGCTCGTTTGGAAACTATTTACTGTTTTACTGCATTCCTAATCAATAATAGATACTATGCTCATAGGACATCACTGTTATACGTCTGGGCAAGCCTATAGGGCGATTAAAATTCTGCAACTGTAAAACCATGTTCTGCGATTGCTCATATTCAACAGGTCTAAAATCAGTAGGCAAGCTGAATAGGTCTTTGATACTTTGGTCCTAATTCAATACTGTATACTCTCAGCTCACCAAGATATCATGTTCTAAGGTTTTTCTCTTAAACGGTTGTTTGAGACGTGCACTTATTTGTTTCTGCTTGCGGAGGTAAAATATGAGCCTTTAATTGTTCCCCCCTTTAAATGCAGTCATACTTGTTTTGGTTGACGCTTAGACTTTTCTCCTTTAAACACCTTAGGATGGTCTAGAACTACCCAAATTAGAGGTCCTAAATACCTCTAGGTCCACAAAGTAGGGACGGGTAGTGCACGCATAGGATATCTTTCAAGGTTACTAGAACACTTTAGGCTATGACCAAGGGGAGGGAATTGGGTAGTAAGGATATGATGACTACGCGCTAATGCCACGTGTAGCCCCTCATTGAGGAGTGATTACCGGGCATTGTGTGGGTATGATCCTGTAGGCTAACCAACCTAGGACCCCCTTTCCCAACTTCCGTTGTTTAAATGAATTTACTTTTCTTTATATATGTGCAACTTGTTCAAGCATTTTCCCTTGTTTCATTACTTGAATCATACATGTGCTTAGAATGTCATAATATGCCTTTAGTTGAAAGTACGTGGTAAAACTGTTTATCTGTTAAAACGACTAATTCACATAAGTATAAGTTCGGCTGGGACCCACCGTTGTGGACCGTGAGGGGTGCCTAACACCTTTCCCTCAAGGTTATTTCGAGCCCTTACCCTATATCTCTGCTAATGCAAACTAGTCTATGAGTTAATTGCTCAAGGTGCCCTAGCACAATAAATCGTTAGGTGACGACTCTTCAAATACCCAATTCCCAAAAGAAAAAGAGTTATTCCCCCATGAAATGTCAAAACCCGGACGTTCTCCGCAAGGAGGAGAAAAAGGGGGCGCAACAGCATAGCGACTCCGCCGGGGATATATTTAGGCTCTTACCATAATGAACTTATTTTTTGTGAATTAGTTTAAGCATGCTCCATCCCACGTACCCTTTTCCCTTACTTGAATTTAACTGTTTGTTTTTTTAGCATTAATGACTTCTTATTTCCCTGAAACTGACTTGTCTCTTTGTTTTCTTCTTCTGTAACTGTCTTTCAATTATTTAAATACTGCATTTATTATTTTCTTACATGCAAATACTTGACAAGATGCTATTATTATTGCATATACTCCACATCATATTCCACTCGTGCGTATCAAAATCCTATAGCAACGCTTGATGAGTGGTTGCGCTCTTCCAATTTATTACCCTTAAATTTGAAAAGGCTTATTTACGATAAAACTAGTCGATCAGCGGTGCAGTCGATGGTTCCGTGCCTTTCCCCCTCAAGTTGTCAGCTTGAGGGTACCAGTCTAGACCCCCATAGTAACCTTACTCTAATCGTAATTGTGCATGCATCATGGTCAAACCTAGCCGGATTAATATGTTGTCCACATAATAATCCTTTAAGACAAGCCTCATCCAAAAGTCCACCGGAGTTTCCATAATCCCAACGGACACAACCACGTTATGTGCATTAATTTGGAGAACTAAATACCAATATGCTAATCATAAATGTATAAATAGTCGAGTCTGGTGGGGGATAAAGGACTAACCCTTTTGTTTTGCAGAAAAATGAGGCATGAGGTCCCCAGATTCGGTATGGTTAGCAAACACGTAAGAAAGTACCTGGGCAATTTACCTTCTCTACTAGACATTGATCCAAACAATAGGTTGATCGAGGCTGCCACTTTGTTCTGGGATAGTGAAAGGGCTGTGTTCCATTTTGGCGACATAGAAATGACATCACTTCTAGATGAAATTGCAGGGCTTGTGGGATTGACTTGGGATAGCCCCGGGTTATTGGTGCCGGAGAATCGTACTGGTAAAGGGTTTCTAAAGATGATGGGGCTGAAGAAAAATGCTGACTTGGGATGCCTGAAGGAATCTTACATACCCTTCGAATATCTGTATGAGAGGTATGGCCATAGCAAGTCCTACCATACCTACCATGACGAGCTTTCTATCACTTCTCTGGGCCACATCCACCGCAAAGTGTTTGTGTTCATTGTGTGCTTCTTGGTCCTGATAGTATTCCCAATGAAAAGGGAAAGAATCCACACTAGGTTGGCCATGGTTGCCAAGACTTTGATGAAAGGGATCAACGGACAGACATACACCATAGTCCCCATGATCATAGCCGACATCTACAGG
Organism: Nicotiana attenuata; assembly: GCF_001879085.1. Taxonomy (NCBI): domain Eukaryota; kingdom Viridiplantae; phylum Streptophyta; class Magnoliopsida; order Solanales; family Solanaceae; genus Nicotiana; species Nicotiana attenuata. Next base: position 10,334 of record NW_017677768.1, read on the forward strand.
GCTCTGGAGCGCTGTCAAAGAGCGGTCAAGCATTTCGAGGGTTGTAACCTATTGCTGCAGTTGTGGTTATTAGAACATCTTCAAAGGGGCCAGTATCGCTGTTTACCGTGAAAATGGTAATAACAATTAAATTTGTTGATGGGACTCTAAAAATACGTGATCTATTTTTATGTTAGTTGTAGAGCAGTTAATGTTATGCGTGTGAATTTTAAGGGCGAGATGCGAGCTGAAATAAAGTTATAATCGAACAGATAAATAATTGCTTGGGGCCTCGAGCTAGTCGATTTAGGGCCTTGAGGTTAATTCCCGAGCTCGGGCTCGAGCTATTAGTGACAGTCGGGAAAAGGCTAACAGATGCAATAATATTAAAGGAGGCTCTTTATAGCCAATGATAAGCAATAAATGAAGAACAAGTATGAATATAATAAAACAAAACAATATCGAGAGAGTGTATTAGAGAGAAAAGAGAGAGAGAGTTATCATATATTTCATGTAGAGTAGTTGGAGCAACATCAGTCCACTACAAAATAGTAAGAATCCCCTTTATATAGAAGGGGAGAAGCTTATATGGTAAGACATACATTAGCTGTAAAGGTGTCGAGATGGGACGGCTGGATGTGACACCCCGATTAGGGTTCAGGGTAGCCTGGCTAGGATTTGTTAGACATAGCCACGTCTTGGGGACTCCCCTTTTTTATTCTAGTCTCGGCCGGTATTTTCTTCAGACCGGGTGTCGACGAGCTCTGAAGAAGAAGAATCGAATGCATCTCTGCAGCCTCGAGGCTTCGGGGCGATCTTCCGAAATGCCTTGATGATGGGAAATTGGAAAACTCTAATTTTTCCGTATACAGATAGTCTCCGCATTTCCTAGAGTGAAGCGATAGGAAATGAATTTGATGCCCAGCTCTCCGAGTTCCCCGTGCCGATGTCATACTGGTGATGCAACCCATGACGTGAGACTTTAAAATGGCCGGGACATCCCATGGACTTGTCTTTTCGGTGCCATTTAATGCACTGTCGATTCCCGTTCTTCAAAGTAACAGTACCGCCGTCGATTCAGTTTTCAAGAACACGTTGATTGCGCCTACTGGTCCGTCTTTCAAAGGCATTGACGGTCGTGTAATTTACCCCTATAAATGAGGGCATCCTGGCACTATCTCTTCAACTAAATGTCTTCTTTCATTCATTCATCCGTTTCTCTTCACTATCTTCCTTCGTTGTTAACCACCATGTTAGGGGCTCAAGGATCCAAGGTTGTGTGGCAGCATTTTCGTCGGCTGCATAGTGGCCTTTTGCCCGAACTTCCCTTTGTCGAGCGGGATTATGCCGTTTTGTCGTTGTTGTTGTTGTTACGACTGCTACTACTGTCGATATTGGCTCGAGGTGATGAGACAATGGTGGCCGGCTTCTTCTGGTCTAGACAGGCGATCGGACTCTATACCATTGCTCGGGAGAGCGTTCAGATTATACACCGCTGCTCACTCTCCTACCCTGGCTTGGTGTGGCACTTCATTCCTTGGGTTTTTCCCCAAAGGGATAAAATGGCACACCCGGCCGTTGAGACTGGGGCCCGTCGGATCTTCAACCTTCGGCTTCGGCGGGCTATGTCTCTTTTTTTTGCCTCTTCTGCATCCTCCCTCTTTCCTCTTTTTCATCTTTTCCCTCGGAGATATTATTCCGAGGGATTGAGCTGGGAACCTAGAGGAGGTGGCGGTCGAAGGTATCACCTTCGAGGATGCAAGCTCGAGGAGACGGCGCTTCAGGGATACTGCGGCCGGAGACGGACCTTCGAGGGTAGACTAGGTTTTAGGTTTTAACTTCATATATTTCCTCTTGCTTCCTTGTTTCTGTGTAGGGACCCTTGGTAGGCTTTTGTAATCATATGTAAGGGCCCCTCGAGGGCCGTTGTAAGCAAATTTTTATAAATATAAAGATACTTTTTTGACTTCTGCCTTAGATGCTTGCCATATTCTTTTATTTTCGCGGGGATCCTGAATGTATGCTTCTGCTGATGATTTATCAACACCTAACTCGGATGCGAGTGTTCTTTTTTCAGTTTTTGGTTGATAGAAATGGCTCCTTTCTGAGCCCACCGTCGTTCCTCGAGCCAAACCCGAGTTTGGTCCGATTGACTTGGGTCGTCGGGACGATCGAGTTACCTAAAAATTGTACCTCGAGTCTTAGAATTTTTGGAGAGCGGTCTCTGAGTGGGGGTTATCTTGGCGCATTTGGAGACCTTCTTTGAGTTTGGCATAGATAACCTTTTAAGGCGTTGTGGATAGGTTCCAGATGAGGGGTTATCCAGAGTTAGGCGGTGTCCCGAGGCCGAGCCTTTATGGGCAGAGCTTGAAGTGCTTGTTCCTCTTCTTGGGGGGGCCCTTCGAGTTCGGATACTATCTCGAGCTCCGCAATGGTGTTAAAGGCTTTCTGGAGCCTAACTTCCTGCTGATAGGGGTGCTCGAGGTCGGGTACCACCTCGGGACTGGAGATGATGCTATTGACTTCTTAAAGCCTAACTTCTTTTTGATGGAGCTCTTCGAAGTCGGGTACCACTTCGGGATTGGAGATGGTATTGTTGGCTTCTTAAAGCCTAACTTCTTTTCGATGGAGGTCTTCGAGGTCGGGTACCACCTCGGGACTGGCATCGAAGTCATTGGCCTCCCGGGGCCTATCTCGGGCAGGCGGACTGTTGCTGTTTCCACGTATATATGGGGTTGCTTCCGCCTTTTGGGAGATCTCACTTTTTTAGATATTTCCATCTATTTCGGCGTCGAGTCCTTCATTACCTTAGCACCTGAGTGTTTGTGTAGGTTCCCGCTTTAGCTCCTCTAGTCTTTCTATAGTCATGACTGCTACCTCGGGGTTTGCCAGGCAGAGAGGGGAGAGTTCCGCTCCCAGTACTCAGGACCCGCGGGAGTTTATCTTGAAGACTATGTCTTTGATAAGGGAGGAGCACCTTGAGTTGGTGAGGAGAGACAGCGGATGGGGAGAGGAAGTAGCGCTACAGGTGCTTCCCCCGGGCGAGGATATCACGAACCATGCCGATGCATTCCTGAACATATATACGTATCCCTTCACAATGGGACCTCTCGACAAGGTCGTGCTCGACTTCTGTGTAAAGTATCGGGTTACCTTGGCGCAGGTACACCTGTCGTTTTGGCGAATAATGTTGATGATGAGGTTTTTTTGCGGAGAAGGCGGGGCTTGAACTCACACTCAGCCATCTCATCAGGCTGTACGGGCCCTTTCACCAGCGAGGCCTGCTAACCTTGCGGTGCCGTTCGTCAACGCCTTTTTTTATTGATGATGATGAAGACGGAGATCGGGAGTGGACTGGTCGATTCGTCCGGGTCTGGACGGTTGACGTTATCCCCGCGGAGCTTATGCCATTCCCTGAAGAATGGAACTATGTGCGTGAGTGGAACGTTCTGTGCTTTCTCAGATTTGTTCATGGTGAAAGCTAGTTTCGTAATCGTGTTTCCTTCTTTTTTGCAGCAATTTCATGGGCACCAGGCAAAGTTCCTGATCTGCCTGGTTGGGTCCGAAAGCTGGAGACCCACTCGACTTGCGACGATCGTAGGTGGCGAGCTGTGTCTCGGGGCAGATGCAAAGTAAAATGTCACGGTGCGTGCGTGTACTGCTTTTCCCTTGTCCCTTGTTTATTTGGAGAGACATCTTCCCCTTTTTATGCATTCATCTTGCTGTCGTAGGTATCGGGGAGCCTCCAAAGGCGAGGCTGTGTCCCTCCGGAGAGGAGGAGGGGTTGCCGGCTTTCGAGCCAAAGGACGACAATAGTAAGCTAGAAATGTACTTGCAGGGTGATGGCGCTCATGGCAAGGCGAAATGGGGCCGAGCCCCCGATGGCGGAGGAGCCATCCCCGAGCCTGTCGCTCCCGAGGTTTCTGGTTCAAAAAAGATGGCTCTCCGAGCGGTCGTGCTTCAACCGGGGTTGATTCATCCGGGGCTGAGGGGACTAGATCATCAGATGTGTGCTCGGCCTTCGAGGAAGTCTTCCGACTTCACTTTGCGGTGAGCTCCGACATAGGCCTCCCGAATCCTCATCTTCCCTTCCTTATCGGGTTTTTTATTTTGCAGGCCTTTGGCAGGCTTAGGTCCGAGCTGCTCCGTCATGGAGCTAGGCTCCGGAAAGCTCTGGATGAAGGTAGATCCCGTAGGTTCCTTTGCAAGGAGAAGGAAGTCGAGTTGGCATACTGGCGATACGAGGCATACCGGAGCTCGAATTACGAAAGCTATTTGATGAAGCAGGTAACTTCCCGTCCTAGTAGAGTATGCATTTCACTTTTTAACTTCGAAGGTTAACTCTTCACCTATCTCAGCTGCAGAAAAAGATGGAGGCCCTGGAGCGTCTTAGGGGTGAGGCCGACCGAATCTGGAATGACTGTAGCGAGCTGAGAGCTCGGGTGCAAGTCCAAGCTTCAGAGGAGAAAGATTCCTTGGCTAAACTTCCAGTCCTCGGGGTCCAACTCTCTTAGCTCGTGACAATGCTTCAGTTCCAGCGGATATGATCACTAAGCTTGAATCCGAACTTTCGAAGGTTAGGGCTGAGATCGTTGATGCTCGGGCCGAAGTGGCACTGAATCGTACTAAGGCCGATCAGGAGGTGGCGATTCATTTGAAGGGTGCTACCGATGCCCAAGCCGAGTTGAAGAGGGTCCTCGATCGTGGAGAGAAGATCGAAAAATATGCTCGTTAGAAGTCTCGGAGAAAGGTTCTCGAGGAAATCAGTGACGGGGGTTTTGTTCTCTCGGAAGAGTTGGCGCGAGCGAGGGCGGACGAGCGCGATGCTCGGTTACTCCTGTCCGACGCCGAGGAGAGTGAAGATGAGGCCGATAAGCCGTAGCTCTCGGGGATGGGGCGTATACCTCACCATCCCGTATGTAGCACCTTTTCGGAGTATGTTTGTAGATGGAGAATGTATTTTTCCGCGTATGTATATGAAAGAAAAATTCCTTTGCGGCTTTAGTTCTTCTGTACCCCTTTCTGTTTTGCCTTTGGCCAGGTAGACTGATTTCAGAGTTAGTGAGAATCCTCAGATTCGTAATATGGCCATGGGCCTTTTTAGGCAGGCCCGGGGGCTCTTACGCGCTCGGTCGATGGGACCTTAAGTGTAAGTAGGCATTTGAGCACTTATGCTTTTCCTTAACTGTATTGAGTAAAGTCTCCGAGTCGGGTTTCGACTCGAGCTCATATAACCCTCAAGATTTTTATGTTTGTATTGGGCGGGCGACAATGGCTCTTACGCCTTCGATCGAAGCGATCTTTTATGTAAGCTGGTGAAAATGGCTCTTACGCTTTGCCCTTAGGCATATGTATGTAGGCTTTATTTTCCTCTCGTTAAGGACTTTTGTAATGATTTTGCCTGACCTGTCGTCGGTTTGGGAAGAACCTCGATTTTTAGTCGCTAGAGGCGATGTTCGAGCACCTCGTAAGGTTTGGCTCGTAGGCTGAGTAGCTCGAAGCCTTATGATATGGAGCTGACATGGTCGAAGCTCATTTGCCTGTCGAGGGTAGCTTGTTTAACCGGTTCTTTTCGAAGTAGATTTGAAGTAATGGCCTATGATTTTGTTGCGATGGTCGGGCGTCCCCGAGTGAAGTTAGTTTAGCTGGTGTAGCCGTATGACCGTAGTCATTTATGTTTGGCCGGAGCCATTTTTTGGTCCCGAGTATAGTAGTTTTGGCGTCTATATTGAGGATATGCCCTTTTAGGGGTCTTACAAATTCGATATATAGCTTGAGCTTCGAAATCGATTTTATGCCTGTAGTAAGGTCTTACAAAACTTTCATGCCTTTTGAGGTCTTACAGTTTTTGCTGATACTTGGTACAAGTATGATTCATGCCTTGCTTGAGGTCTTACAGTTTGTGTTGTTGCTTTGTGTAAGTTTTACAAGACCGAGTTTGCCCGCTCGGGGTCTTACGGCCTCGGGTTTTTTGCTGAATGGCGATTGGCGACAGTCTCCGAGTCATCGAGTTCGTTTTGGCTCGAGGGTCGTTACTCGTGAGCTTGGGATTGCCTCATTGAAGGCTTACGACTTTGGAGATTTCGACCCTGAGGTCGTGCGTATGCTGAGTTCTTTGGCGCCAGTCTCCGAGTATTCGGGACGCTTTCTTTTTTGAGATATTTAATGATTTCCGTGCTGCCTCGTTGAGGGCTTATCAGTCTGGAGTTTCGACCCTGGGGTCATGCGGGTGCCGAATTATCGACGTCAGTCTCCGAGTATTCGGGACGTTTTCTAATGGAGGAACCGCTCTGGCGAAAACGCTGGGTTTCCTTTAGAGCATGAGTCATGTTGGCAAAAAGCATTCTTTGATTATTTGGCACTAGTACATGCGCCTCCGCCATCGGGGGCTCGGCTGTGCGGACATGGTTCATTCGACCGTTTGGTCCGGTACATCATTTCCTCATTGGGACCCTGTTTTGCATTTCTTGGCTCTTCTGAGCGGACGATCTTCTGAAAGGATGTCCTTCGATGCTCGTGATTGATAGCAAAAGAAGCCTTGAAAACTTTTTGGATTCCTCCTAGGTAGCATATAGGTGTTGCCTCATTAAAAACCTTGCCGGCAAAACCCTCTTCGGGACAAAAGCTCGGTCGAAGGAAAAGAGTGCAACCGATGCTTTTAAAACCTTAGGGTCTTAGGGCTGGGTGAGTGCTTTTGACTGCTTTGATCAAGTGCCTGTATAAAGGATTAGTATAAAATATGAAATGAAAGGGGAGATGGTTATACCTTATCGTGGGATGCTCTTGGCGACATTCCGAGGTCTGGTATGCCCCCGTTGTTTGTAATGAGGACTCGATACGGTCCTCCGCTGTGTTCAATCGGGTTTAGCCGAAGAAGTAATTTGATTATCCTTGGGTTCTCTCGAAAGTGGAGATATTGGCGCCGGTGCCACGCGTGCACCGCGAACATTTCCCTTGCCGCGTGCTGCTCCCCGTGGACGGTTTTAATCCCGTCTTTTGTTGGGAATTTCATCATCTGGTGGAGGGTGGACAGTACTACTCTCATGCAGTGTATCCACGGTCATCCGAACAAGGCGTTGTACCTCATGTCTCCTTCGATGACATGGAATTTGACATTTTGGGTCGTGCCGACCACGCTAACCGGGAGAGTGATCTCTCCATTTGTTGTTTCTCTTGCCAGGTTGAATCCGTTGAGGACCTGAGTGGCGGGCACGATCTGGTCTAGCAGTCTGAGCTGCTCTATTACCTTCGACCTGATAATGTTGGCCGAGCTACCTGGATCCACGAGTACACGTTTTATTCGAAACGTATTTACGAGGAAAGATATTACCAATGCATCATTGTGAGGTTGGGATAGGGTCTCGGAGTCCTCCTCGCTAAACGTGAGGGCATCTTCGGGTACGTATCCCCGGGTTCGCTTTTCTCTGGTGATGGATATTTTTGTCCTTCTCATCACGGGTTCCTGGGGGGCGTCGATGCCCCCTAATATCATGTGGATAACATGTCGTGGCTCGTTTGCTTCGTTCTTCTTGGCTGCCTCTCTTTCTCGGAACTGATTTTTTGGCTCGGTCACTCAAGAATTCTCTGAGATGACCCTCACTGAGTAACCTGGCTACTTCCTCCCGTAGCTGGTGACAATCCTCGGTTCTGTGGCCATGCGTGTTGTGAAATTTGTATACCAAGTTATGATTCCTTTGGGAAGGATCCGATTGTAAAAGCCTGGGCCATCTGGTATCCTTGATCTTGCCGATGCTGAATAGGATGTCTGAATATCAACGTTGAATTTGTATTCTGATAGGCGCGGTGCCCCTATTGGCCCCGTGTTTCCGTCAAATCCGGCTCGGTTAATGGGTCCCTGAGGATTTTTCCCTTGGTTGATCAGTCGGTCATTGCGAGGCGGGTTGCGTCTTGGGGCGTTTCTCCTATCTTCGGTGTATGGTTGATACATTTCTCTATTTGGCTTTGATTCCTTCCCTAAGAGCCTGCTCGGGTATACTGAGCCCGAAGGGGCTCCTAATTGGTCATCCTCGACCCTGATCTTCGACTGATATCGGTTGTGGACGTCCGACTAGGTTACGGTAGGATACTCGATTAGATTTTCTTTCAGCTGCCTTGAGGCCACTGAACTCCGCTCGGTCAAGCCTTGAGTGAAGGCCTGTACGGCCCAGTCGTCGGAGACCGGGGGTAGTTCCATTCGTTCCGTTTGAAAGCGAGATACAAACTCTCGCAGCATTTCGTTTTCCCTTTGCCTGATCTTGAATACATCAGACTTCCTCGTTGCTACTTTGATGGCACCGGCGTGTGCCTTTATGAAGGAGTCTGCCAGCATGGCAAACGAGTCTATGGAGTTGGGAGCTAGATTATGGTACCACATCATGGCCCCCTTTGAGAGCGTCTCCCCGAACTTCTTCAGCAAGATGGACTTGATCTCGTCGTCTTTTATGTTGTTGCCCTTCACTGCGCACGTGTAGGCGGTAACGTGCTCGTTGGAGTCTGAGGTCGCCTTGTATTTCGGGAGTTCCGGCATTCTGAACTTCTTTGGAATGGGTTTCAGAGTCGCTTCCTCCGTGAACGGCCGCTGCACGAACTTCCTCGAGTCTACACCTTTCAGGACCGGGGGCGCGCCCGGGATTTGGTAGACCCTGTAGTTGTAAGTTTTGACCTTCTTGTCGTTGGCTGCTATCATTTTCTCGCCCGACTCGATCCTTCTGGTAAGATCCTCGAGCATTTTTATGATATCAGGGTCGGCTACCGAACCATTATTGCTCAATCTCTCCGGTACCTGTTCGGCCAGGGAAGTTGTTCCCGGTGCTACGGTACTGGGAGTTTTTGGGTGGTTTTGCAGCTGAGCGATAGCCAGCTGTTGTGCTTGCAACATTTCAAAAATAACATGAAGGCTAACTTCCTGTTCTTCCCGAGCTGGGATTTTTTGGGCTTCCTGTTGGTCGCCTTGTTGTATGCTCCTGTCGGTGTGTGAGGTTTCATCGATCTGCTGTGCGTCGCGTGAGCCTTCATCCGTTGGAGTCGGCCCAAGTGCATTTTCGGGGTTCCGTGGCGGCGCGCCAACGATTGGAATGGCCACACCGTTCTCCCCGTGATTTTCGCGGTCGTCGTTTTCTACTCTGTTCACTAAGCCAGACATTTTGACCTGAAATCGAAGATCTTGGACAAGAAAAAGTGTGAAAGATAACTTGCGTTGTGTAATGAAACTAGAAAGAAAATAATCACTATTATTTTTAGCCCCACGGTGGGCGCCAAACTGTTTACCGTGAAAATGATAATAACAATTAAATTTGTTGATGGGACTCTAAAAATACGTGATCTATTTTTACACTAGTTGTAGAGCAGTTGATGTTATGAGTGTGAAATTTAAGGGCGAGATGCGAGCTGAAATAAAGTTATAATCGAACCGATAAATAGCTGCTTGGGGCCTCGAGGTCAATTCCCGAGCTCGGGCTCGAGCTATTAGGGACAGTCGGGAAAAGGCTAACACATGCGATAATATTAAAGGAGGCTTTTTATGGCCAATGATAAGCAATAAATGAAGAACAAGTATGAAGATAATAAAATAAAGCAACAATATCGAGAGAGTGTATTAGAGAGAAAAGAGAGAGAGAGAGAGTTATCATATATTTCATGTAGAGTAGTTGGAGCAACATTAGTCCACTACAATATAGTAAGAATCCCCTTTATATAGAAGGGGGAAGCTTATATGGTAAGACATACATTAGTTGTAAAGGTGTCGAGATGGGACGGCTGGATGTGACACCCCGATTAGGGTTCAGGGTAGCCTGGCTAGGCTTTGTCAGACTTAGCCGCGTCTTGGGGACTCCCCATTTTTATTCTAGTCTCGGCCGATATTTTCTTCAGACCGAGTGTCAACGAGCTCCGAAGAAGAAGACTCGAACGCATCTCTGCAGCCTCAAGGCTTCAGGGCGATCTTCCGAAATGCCTCGATGACGGGAAATTGGAAAACTCTGATTTTGCCGTATACAATCGCCAAGAATTTCCGCGAAGGGCTTGGAATGACCATATTGCCTTCCATCACCCCAAGCGGATGACCTACATTCTGGATAGGTTTGCTCAGCCGGAAAGCGCCAAAGAGTGGGTGGAGTTCTTCGACAATCTGACCGAGGAGCAAGTGCAATGGATGTTTTACTGGTTCCCAACAGACGAATTAATCATCAGATCCAGGGACGCTCCACACCTGGTGCTGATTGGGTTGAGAGGAATATACCCTTATGTCCCTATCCGAGTTATGAGGCAAGCAGGCAGGAAACAGGTTGTACCAAGGGTTGCCAAGATGAGTCATTTCAGAGCAGACTTTCAAGACGACGATGTCCCTTACAAGTGCCAAGATCATTGTGGAAAAGAGCACCATTGAGCCCGACAGGTATCATGCAAAGTGCGAAGCTCTCTACCCGGCGTAGTTAGAAGACAATCTAAAAGGAATGGTGATGCCAGGAGCCGGTCGAGGGAATAGAATCATAGACGAAGAAGCTGAAGCTAGAGTCAAATACAACAGGTTGCGCAAGAGGGTCCACGACTCTGAATATGAGTACCGGGAAATGCATGAGAGGAATGTGAGGTTGATCGAAGAATGGAAAGGAATGGCAGTCACTTCCAACAGGAATTTGGAATATCTAGAGCGAGGAATAGTGGAGCTGGAAGGTAAAGTCATAAAGAGGATTGAGGATTGCCAGAACGCTGAAGGAGCTGAAGGAGGACTTCTGGCCAGAGCCTACTTGCTGCTGGGTCTGCGCGAGCTGGGGGACCTGTATGATGGAGTCAGGAAGATCGAATCTGGGGAAGGTCCTTCTGGGACCAAATAGGCTAGATTTATTTGCTTTCCTAAAATGTAATAAGGCCAAGTGCTAGTAGTGACTTATTTTCTATTATCTTAGTGTCGTTTTGGGATTCGTCTATTTTTCGTATTATGAAATGAAGCATTTATTGGCATCTAAAGTTCTCCAAATCTATTTGTAGCTAGGCCTACCTCGGGCACAACGAGGCTCCCAAGTTAGGACGCGAATTTACACTCCCGCAAAATGTGGTTAAATACTGCAACACTTCAAAATCCTTACTAACTTATTACCTTTTTGTTTTTTCCTTTATTTTGATTATTCCCATTCCCTAAGGTTGGTTCACTCATACTGGCATCATCAGCGTATCATACCAAATCTAGAGGCCCTCCAGCTCCTCCTCCTCCAAGCAATACAAAAGGCAAAGGAAAAACAAAAATGGACGACTTAAGTGGTATTCGAAAGGAGAATGTTGAGAACGCAGAAACTTCAGACGGTCGGAGTACTCCGGCACTGAATGATCTAGTCTTGAGATTGGAATAAAAGATACTGGTACTACAAAGAGAGCTTGAGCAGGTTCGCAACTTGGCAAAATTATCACTCACCCTGAATGTCCCCGACATCAATCAATAGAACACAAAGAACTCGGCACCTCTCCAAAACACATCAAACCAACAAAACCCTCATGCACCACATCAATACACAACCCCACCTCAAAATCTCAATCCCTTACCAATACCAACTCCACCGCAACACCACCACCAATCAATCCAGTACCCACCAACCGCCACTTACCACACTCCCCAAAACACACCACAACCCATCCCCGATCCTCAAAACTGAACCAATGACCATCACTACACCCAAGTCCCTAGCACTCATCAAAACAACCCCATATATGTGGAGACCATACCTCACTCTACTCAACCAACTTCCTATGCACCTGAATCCTCAGAGAAGGACCAGCTCATTAAAAACATGGCTGAAGAACTCAAGAAAATGACAAGTCGGGTTCAGGGTGTCGAAGGCGGCAAAGGGATAGAAGGTTTGAATTATGAAGACCTATGCATACAGCCAGATGTGGAACTGCCGGAGGGGTACAAACCTCCTAAGGTTGAGATGTTTGACGGTACAGGTGATCCTAGGGTTCATCTAAGGACCTATTGCGATAAGCTTGTCGGGGTCGGAAAGGACGAAAAGATCCGGATGAAACTCTTCATAAGGAGTCTTACTGGTGATGCTTTGTCCTGGTACATCGGCCAGGATCTCAAGAAATGGTCCAATTGGGTAGGTATGGCATCAAATTTTATGGACCGATTTAGGTTCAACACAGAAAATGCACCCGATGTTTTCTACATCCAGAATCTTAAGAAGAAACCCACTGAGACTTTCCGCGAGTATGCTACCCGCTGGAGGTCGGAAGCGGCCAAGGTCAGGCCATCTTTGGACGAAGAACAGATGAACAAGTTCTTCGTTAGAGCACATGACCCGCAGTATTATGAAAAGTTGATGGTTATTGAAAACCATAAATTCTCCGATATCATCAAGCTTGGGGAAATAATTGAGGAAGGCATCAAGAGCGGGATGGTAATGCATTTTGAGGCATTACATGCCACAAATAAAGCATTTCAATCAGGCGGCATATCAAAGAAGAAAGACGTTGGGGCAGTAATGGTGGCTCAAGGCCCGAAATCTCCACTTACCTATCGAACACCTCCACCCACATATCAAACACCTCCATCCACATACCAAGCACCACCACCTACCTATCAACCATCATCTCCCAGATACTCCCAACCAGCCACAATCTATCATACCTATAACTCCCAACCACCTCATTTCCAATCGCCTCTGACTCGCCAAAATTATCAAAGACTGAGACCCAATTTTGACCGCAAGCCACTCAGACAATACACCGCTATCGCTGAATCCATTGACTAGCTGTATGAAAGGTTAAAAGCCGCAGGTTACGTCACTCCTGTTCCCGCTGTGGCACTAGAGAATCATTCCCAATGGGTCTATCCTAACAAAGCTTGCACGTACCATTCCGGTATGAAGGGGCACACCACTGACGAGTGCCGAGCATTGGAAGACAAGATCCAGATGCTGATTGACAACAAGGTTATATAGGAAAAGGAGGCCACACCCAATGTTCGCAACAACCCTCTCCCTTATCATAGAGGTGGTGGAATACATGTGATAGAGACGAACGAAGAGTGGGACCCTGAGGGGTTGATTGGGCTTATTCGGGAAGGTGATGACTTTAACCCCCAGTCACGCTTACTCCTATTGTGGTACAGACTCAGTCACCAATCGAGGTTGAGGTAGCTGTACCAGTTTCGTTTGAGGTAGAGGTAGCTCCGCCTGCGGCCACCCCTGCTTCGTTTAGAGTGGAAGTGGCCACACCTTTCACAGTGACAGTATCAACCACACCTCCTTTCCACTCAAAAGCAATACCTTGGGATTATGTTGCCGAAGCTAGGCGAAAAGGAAAGGCAAAGATGGAGGAATCCGATGCCGCACAAGGAATGACCAGGACCGGGAGAATCTATACACCTGAGCACCTGGGAGGACCAAGTAAGGATGTTACTACCAAGCAGCCTATCATTGAAACAGGGCCAGATGACCTTTAGAGGAAAGTACAAGCAAGGGAGTATTCTGTCATTGATCATTTGAACAAAACCCCAGCTCAGATATCTATCCTATCATTGTTACAAAATTCAGAAGCACGCCAGAACGCTTTGATGAAAGTGTTAAGCGAAGCTTACGTGCTCAATAACATCACCAACGGAGAGATGTCTAATATGGTAGGACAGGTGTTGAAAAGTCACAAAATCACTTTCCGCGAGGATGAGTTTCCACCTGAAGGTCTGAATCACAACAGGGCACTGCACATTACAGTACAATGTGAAGACTAATTCATTGCTATGGTCTTGGTTGACGGAGGTTCAAGCCTCAAAATTGGTCCGTTGGACACTCTAAAAAGATTGCACAAAGGTTTTCATGAAATACAGGTAGGAAGCATGAATGTGAAAACTTTCGATGGGTCTCAAAGAGCCACGATCGGGGAGATTAACCTGTGCTTGCAGATGGGTCTAACTTGGTTCGACGTCGAGTTTTAAGTGCTCAACATACCGGCCTCATACAATCTTCTATTAGGCCGACCATGAATCCATGCCGCTGGGGCTGTGGCATCCACACTACATCAAGCCGTGAAATTCAAATGAAATCGTCAAGAGGTGATCATTCACGGAGATGGAAGTAACCCCATTTACACCAGTCAAACCATCCCGGTTATTAGAAATAGAAGAAGGCTAGAAGGGGAAACCTATCATCACATTGAATGTGTCAGTACCGTCGAGAAAGATAAATGGTGGAGCAGTAAAATAGAGAGCATACTGGCATGGTCTGGGTATGAACCCGGCAAAGGGCTTGGGAAAAATCTCCAAGGTATCACTAAACCGATACGACTGAAGGGTCATGATACTACCTTTGGGCTCAGATATCAATACACATGGCAAGAGTACAATGATTGGTCGCCTCCATGGCGTGAACCATACTACCCTCTTGAGCAACCAGTGCCACGTCTGGATCAAGCCTTTTAGCAAGCTGNAAGAAAAAGTCCTAATTAATTAATTATTTTATCCGAACCTAACGATTTTAGGACCAAAGGACTGAAATTCGGCCAATTACATGACATCGGCCCAATAAGAAGGGCGGCAGGCCCAGATTTTATTTGCACTAGAACCGGACTGCCTGGGCCAATAATCATCTAGATACCCAAGAGCAAATTAACTTTGGGCCTATTGAGTCCCTTCTTCACAGCCTGGACAGTCCAAGCTTTGCCAAGCTCAAATGGAACTACCCTAATTACTCAAAGTGATTAACAACTATGGGTGAGAACAGTTTATCAACATGCCAATGTGATTACCAACTTACGACCACGATTATGCGAACCCAAAACTATACTGTTCGATCATATTCAATTAACATCAACTACCACTATTATTTAATCTAATATATGAACTAACATAATGAAAAACCTAACAGTTAATCCATCCGTATTCCAATGATGCTTTTAATTCCTGATTTGAACTTAACTAATCAGTTATTTCCTGCTACTGAATTAAGGCCATTCGAGTGCAAACTCGCAATTCCGAAGTTATTTAGACGAAAAAACCGACAATGAACTAAGCTGTCAATACATATGGAATTATCGAATTTGAAACGTCATGTTCTAAACTTAAACTTCAAGTTCTAACTTGTGCAGTGAGTCACTAACATTAACTAGGTAAAACTGAAATCACAGCCATACAATTGATCAATACAAAGTTCATAGGGTCTAACAGTCCATTGTTTAATTACAGAACTTAAGCATTTGTGATAGAAATTCTAAACAATGTTCAAAGCCAACTGAAATTGAATTACACTGCACAATTGTGATAAACAATCCTATAGGAGTTTAAACAGTCAATTCAGCTTAACAGCAATCCTATTTATACAATCTGTATACCTATTGTCCATGTAATACCAATAAAGGCTAATCAAACGGCTATAAACAGCTAGTTAACTACAAACTAAAAACAGCAGAAAGCATTCTTCGCACATAGATCTGATGAACATCTTTATTTCAAATCCAATTCACAATTACATCGAAGTGAATTCAGAAATGTGTACCTGAAGTACAATGAAACAGAAGAAAGGAGAATGATCAGTAGCAATAGATAGCAGGAGCAGCAACCAGAATTCAAATAGTGAAGTTAAGCAACAGCAACAGTGACAATTTAGAACCAACACAACTTCAAAAATACCCAGGAATGGACCGGAGATTTTTCAGCATCAATTTTAACCCAAAACAGACCCAACTGAACCCGAGTACACTTCAAAAAAGCTTCAGCAACTAGAAGAGAAGAGAATCAATGCCTAAAAATCAAAATTAACCCAGAAAATCAATGTAACAGTGCTTTTTTTTTATTTTCTCTTGTATTTTTGTTTGTTTTTGGATTTTTGAATAATTGAGACTACAAGGAACTATAGAATTGCAGATTTGGCTTTTGGAAATTTGAAATTCAAAGTCAGATCTGGGGCTTGTAGAACACCTTTTGGGGGGAAATTTTAGAGCTCCCAAAAGCTCCCAATGAAGGCAAGTATGTTGCCTTTTATAGGCACAAATGAGGGCCCTTAATCAGATTTTCAGTTTTCAATTTTAATCCTTGTTTTAATTTTCATTTTTGCTCACATGTCCCTTATTTCCTGACTTGTTACTCAAGTAAGTACACCTATTTTCTGATTTTTCATCTTAAAACCCATTCTAGAATGTTCTAGTGAATTCCATTTCAGTTTTTTAAAGATTCTCTACCCTTGATTACCCCAATTACCCCTACTTCAGTCCTGAAATCACTAACCTACCCCCAGTCCTGATTAACTAAACAACTAACTATAGTTAAACTAAGATGTTTCAGTAATATCCAAAACAAACAGCAAAAATAATCAGCTACTGATATAATGTGAATTAAAACAAAACACATATCTAAAATGATTTGAAACCAAGTTGGACTAACATCAAAATCACCAAACAGAACTAATCAAAATCAAAACAAGACTTGAACTAAAAGAAAAATCAACAGGCATGAATTTATACCAGCATTTATGCTTAACCACAATCAGAAAGGAAAACAAGGGAAATATCTACTGATGAAATCATACTAGTAATCAAACTAGAATTAAAAACAAACTAACTAAAATCTAAGTAGACAAACAATCAAGCACAAAATTAGAACAAAATTGACAGAAATTAAAACGCACATTAAACTAGAAATTAACAAGTATGAGAACAGAAGCAAAAGAGGAGAATTAAACAAAGAAAAAGAAAAATCAAAACTCACTGACACGGCTCAAAATTCTGCTGCTTATCGATTTAAAATTCGAATGATTCTGGTGATATTTGAACATTGTTGACACCTGATTCAACATGAGGGAGGCGAGGAAACCACGTGGTATCAATTTGGTGAATTTTGGGAAACCTAGGGTTTTGGCCGGAAAACTTCGAAATTAATATTCGAGCACTTCTGGTTAGATTCGAGGGACGGGGTTTGGGGGGTTTGAAAGAGGAGAACAGGGCGGTCCTAGGGTGTTCATTTGGTTGGATTTGGATGACTTTGCGTTTTGGCCGGAGGTTTTTGATCCAATATTCGAGCAACTCGGCTGTGATTTGAGTGAATCTAAGGCCAGATATGGAAAGAGGAGGAGAAAAGGAT
>NW_017677769.1:0-5006 GCF_001879085.1 Nicotiana attenuata
CTTTACTTGTTTAAATGCCTTTAAGTATTTATTCTTTCTTCTACTACGAAACTAACTTGGTTCTTTGTTTCTTTTCTTTAATGCTTTCTTTTACCGCTTTCCTTCAATACTGTTGTAATTACGAGCAATTATTGTAATCATTACTTTATGAACGTGAAGTACATGACAATTTGTTAATTATTGTATTGCATTTTTTCAACATCATATTCCCCTCATGCCAAGCAAAATACCATAGCAACGCTTATAATGAGTGGTTGCGCCCTTCCGATATTATCACCCCCTAAATCCGGCAAAGGCGTATTTGCGGTAAAACCAGTCGATCAACGGTGTAGTCGATGGTTCCGTGCCTTTACCTCTTGAGTTGTCCGCTCAAGGGTACCAGTCTAAAACCCCATAGAAACCCTACTCTATTTAATTGTGCATGCATCATTGTCAAACCTAGCCGAGTCAGTTATGTTATCCGCATAATGACTCTTTAAGATAGCCTTATCCAAAGTCCACTGGGTTTCCTTGAAACCCAAACGGACACTACCACGTTCTGTGCATTCATTTGGAGAACTAAATGCTCCTTATGCTAATTGTTGATATTAAATAGTCGAGTTTGGTGGGGGTAAGGTTCTAACACTTTTGTCTTGCAGAAATGAGGCACGAGGTCCCCAGATTCGGCATGGTCACCAACATTCACCCCAGATTGTTAAGATGGTGGGAAGATCAGGATTGCACGAGCTGGGAGAACTGTACGAGGGAGCCAACAATGCCGAGTCTGGGGAAGGTCCTTCTGGGACCAAGTAGATAGGAGTTTATTTTTTGCTTTACAAATGTAATAAGGCCTATGACCACTAGTGACACTTTTTAGTTCCTGTTATTTAGTGTCGTTTTGGGATTCATCTTATTTTTTATCAATAAAATGAGGCATTTAGCATTCTAATTTCTCCAAACTTACTTGTCGCTAGGCCTACCTCGGGCACAACGAGGCTCCTAATTTAGGACACGATTTATATTCTTACACTATGTGTTTAAATATTGCAACGTTTTCTTCTCACGATCCCTACTAACTTGTTACCTTTTGTTTTTACTTTTGCTTATTCCCCTCCCCAAAGGTTAGTTCGTGCACTCTGGCATCGTCATTATATTCCACAAGATCCAAGGGTCCTCCGCCTCCTCCTCCTCCGAGTCCTATCAAAAACAAGAACAAAGGAAAGATAGAAAATTTGAGCAACATCAGAAAGGAGAGCTCAGTTGAAGGGGTAGAGACTTCTCAGGGTATTCAGGTTTCCAAGGAAAGTGCCTCCCAACTCGAACAGAAGTTATTGAAATTTCAGGAAGAATTGGACCAAGTTCGGAACTTGGCAAGCTTGTCATTTTCCCTCACTACCCCGGATATCAGCTTCCCCAACACTCAAAATCCCATACCTCCTCAAAACATCCCGAAGCCACAAAACCAACCTACTCCCCATCACCACTGCAACACATGCCACACTTCAAGCAACACCCCACTGCTCATCCCCGAACCACTGAACTCCACAAATGATCATCACCACAACATCCCCATCTATGTGGAAACCATACCACACCCCATTCAGCCCGCCTCGAGCACACCTGAGCCTGATGACAAAGACTCTCTTATCAAGAATCTGGCCGCAGAACTCAAGAAGCTGACTAGCCGAGTTCAGGGTGTTGAAGGAAGCAAGGGGATCGAGGGACTGAATTACGAAGACCTTTGCATTAAACCAGATGCCGAACTGCCCGAGGGGTACAAACCTCCCAAGTTCTAAATGTTCGATGGCACCGGGGATCCCAGAGTTCATTTGAGGACATACTGCGACAAGCTGGTCGGAGTAGGAAAGGATGAAAAGGTTCGAATGAAGCTTTTCATGAGAAGCTTGAAAGGAGATGCTCTGTCTTGGTACATTAACCAAGACCCCAAGAAGTGGTCAAACTGGGTTAGTATGGCGTCCGACTTCATGGACAGGTTCAGGTTCAACATGGAGAATGCACCAGATGTGTTTTATATTCAGATTTAAGGAAGAAACCTACAGAAACGTTCCGCGAGTATGCCACTCATTGGAGGTCAGAGGCTGCTAAGGTTCGACTTGCTTTAGGGGAAGAACAGATGAACAAGTTTTTCGTCAGGGCTCAGGATCCGCAATACTATGAAAGATTGACGCTGATCAAGAACCATAAATTTTCTGACATCATCAGGCTGGGAGAAAGGATTGAAGAGGGCATCAAAAGTGGTATGGTCACTAACTTTGAAGCCTTGCAAGCCACCAATAAGGCTCTGCAGTCCGGTGGTACACCCAAGAAGAGGGACGTAAGTGCCGTAATGGTTGCACAGAGAACCAAATCACCAGTCAAATATCAAACCTACCTGATATCTCCACTTACATATCAACCCACTCCAAATTTCCAAGCACCCGCACCTTCCTACCAAGCTCCACCACCTACCTATCAATCACCTCCACCTCCAACATACCAACCCACTTCACCCAAATATTCCCAACCCGCACAAGTCTACAACACTCAACCATCCCACTATCAATCACCTCCTGCTCGCCAAAACTTTCCTAGACCCCGACCAAATTTTGACCGCAGACCTCCCAAACAATACATCGCCATTGCCGAGCCAATCGACCAGCTGTACGAAAGACTCAAAGCCGCTGGTTATGTCACCCCTATCCCTGCCATAACTCCTGAAAACCCTTCCCAGTGGATTAGCCCACACAAAACCTGTGCATACCATTCTGGTATGAAGGGACATACTATTGATGAGTGCCGCTCCCTGAAGGATAAGATCCAGGCTTTAATTGATAACAAGATTATCGTGGAAAAGGATCCTGCTCCGAACGTCCGCAGTAACCCTCTACCAGACCACAAGGGTGGAAGTGTTCATATGATTGAAATAGAAGATGATTGGGATCCCAAAGGATCAATCGGTTTTATCACGGAAGGTGACGATCCAAAGAAACCAACAGTCACTCTTAACCCGATTGAAGTCCAAATTCAGCCTTCTGAAGATGCTGAGGTGAACATGTCCATACCGCTTGAGTTTGAAGCACCAGCCTCCGCAAAGACGCCAACACCAATCGAGGTCGAGTTTGGGTCCCCAAAGGCGCCTGAGCCCTTTGAAGTTGTTGTATTACCTTCCAAGGCAAGGGTGCCTATTCCAGTAGCAATGACAGCCATAACACCGTTCCACACAAAAGCTATAGCGTGGTACTACACAGCCGAGGCAAGAAGGAAAGGAAATGCCAAGTTCGGAGAAACAGTTGCAGCGTAGGGTATGACAAGAACCGGCAGGGTTTATACCCCAGAACACTTAGCTGAGTCGAGTAAGCAGACCTCTGGCCGACAAGCCATCATTGAAACTGGACCCGGTGATCTCTGGAGAAAGATACAAGCCAAGGAATACTCGGTCATTGACCAGCTGAACAAAACACCGGCACAAATTTCCATCTTGGCTTTATTACAAAGTTCTAATGCACACAAGAATGCCTTGTTGAAGGTATTGAGTGAAGCGTATGTACCAAGCAACATCACTGGAGGAGAAATGGCAAACATGGTGGGCCAAGTGTTGGAGAGTCATAAAATCACCTTTCACGAGGATGAGCTGCCATCGGAAGGATTGAGTCATAACAAGGCATTGCACATCACTGTGCAGTGCAAAGATTATTTTATCACCCGGATCCCGATCGATGGGGGGTCCAGTCTCAACATTTGTCCTCTGGTAACACTCAAAACATTGGGAAAAGGGCTGCATGAACTCAAGGATGGGGCCATCAACGTCAAAGCTTTCGACGGATCTAAAAGGTCCACTATTGGGGAAATTAGCCTACATTTCCAAATGGGGCCCACTTGGTTCGATGTTTATTTTCAAGTGATAGACGTGCCGGCTTCTTACAATCTGCTGTTAGGACGACCATGGATTCATGCCGCCGGGGCTGTGGCATCAACACTACATTAGGCAATGAAATTTGAATGGAATCACCAGGAGGTGATCATTCATGGTGACGGTAGAAGCCCCATATATAGCCGCCAGACCATTCCAGCAATTGGAGGAAGAAGAAGATTAGGTGGAGAAACTTACCACCACATCGAGCGGGTCAACGCAGTCGACAAAGACAAATGGTGGAACAACAAAATTGAAAGCATACTGAATTGGAGCCGATATGAACCTGGCAAAGGACTTGGCAAAAATCTCCAAGGAATCGCTAAGCCTATCAAGCTCAAGAAGCATGGTACCACCTTCGGATTGGGGTATGAGTATACCTGGGAAGAATTCAAGGACTGGTCGCCACCATGGCGCGGCCCTTACTATCCATTGGAGCAGCCGATACCCCGTCTAGAGCAGACTTTTCAACCAGCTGAGGTTATCTATGGGTCAGAAGAAGAGGAAGCATTAGCAGTGATGAGGAATTTGTTCCTGGAAGATGATGATATGGACTGTTGTGTCATTTTTGAGGAGGAGGGGAGGAAGGCCCTTCCATACAGGCTGTGAGCAGAGGAGCACACCTCAGCAACTGGACCGTCAAAACCACCAGAGCCCAACGTGCCTCGGGGTAGCAAGGCTGAACAAAGCATTACGCACTATTTTGCTTTATTAAGTTTATTTTCTTTTCGCATTTTTCTTTTTTCGCAAGAAAGAGCTCCAATGTTCAAAACACTTATGGAATTTATTAAAGTATTTCAATTTTCTTACAAATCTCTCTCTTATTATTTTCTCTCATTACTTTACTCAAACAGCATTACTATTACTTATCTTGATGAACCAACGACTGTGACATGCAACGAGACAACGCGACAAACGGACACAGATTCAGAGGAAAATGATATACCGGAAGAAATCGTTAAAGAAGTTGAGAATTTTGAGAATAGGCCTAAGTCCAACCTGGACGAGACGGAGATCATCAATCTAGGAGATGCAGAGAACATCAAAGAACACGAGTCAGCGTTTATTGTCACGTCTGAGAGGAAGAGTATCAAAATTCTAAAGGAATATGAGGACA
>NW_017677769.1:5026-12467 GCF_001879085.1 Nicotiana attenuata
CTGTTAGATACCATAGCCAATAGGTCTACTTTAGGCAAACCACTTTGGTAATTAATCAACAGTGTCAGCTTTGATAACTACAACCAGACAAGGCTAATTCGGACTCCTCATCTGAGAAATATGTGATAAATCAACTTGTCCTAACGCTTTTAAATTTAATTCAGACCATAACCAGTATTTGAAGTCATACTATATATTTGCCTTTAAGTGAGGGGGCCTGTTTGAGCCTTAACTGCTGTTTGCTTCTCCCCTATTTGATTATGTGTTTTTGTTTGCCGCCTAGACTTTTATCCTTTTAAAACTTCTGAAAAGCCCCAACTCCCTCCCCTTTAGGATTCGTAGTCTCAATGCCTCCGGGACTGATAGGATCTGGACGGGTAATAGCATGCAATAAGTAACGATACTATTCCGCGCTTTAATACCTTAATGGGGTGGGAAGGGTAGACATGGATATGATGATCACGCGATAACACCACGCGTATAATTGGTTACCGGGTGTTGCGTGGATGATCCATGTTATTTATAAACCTAGGACCCCCTCTCCCTCCTTATGTACTTTCGTTGTTATTTTCTTTAAACTATCAGCTCTTTAAACCTTGTATTTCGCTTCAAATCATTTAAAACCTCTTTGAATTTCCAGCACTGTTTTCTTTTTAAACTTCCGTCCGTTTCACTTCTTTTGTCTGATTATTTGCACTCCTTATTTGATCCTTATTTTCTGCACTTATACGTTTTTTAAAACAACTATGAAACCACCTATTTCCTGACTTCAGCATGTTTATTTAACCTTTATACATTCCTACTTGTAATCGTTATGTGGAAGTTGTCTTGTATTTTTACTTGTTTTAAAGTCACAATTGTAACATGGCCGGGAACCACACTAGTGGATCTTGGGGGGGTGCCTAACACCTTCCCCCTGAGATAATTTCAAGCCCTTACCCATTCTCTGGTTCTTCTTTCTTTTAAATTCTTAGTGTCCTAGTGCACTTAATCATTAGGTGGCGACTCTTCTAAATCTCAAACCCAAATTCCCAAAAGGAATAGAGTTGTCCGCCCAAATGTCGTAAACCCGATTTCGCCTTTAGAAAAAGGAGGCATCGACAGCATGGCGACTCTGCTGGGGATATCGTTAAGGCTTTTACCATTTCATGCTATTTGTGACTTTATGTTTCTCTACATGTCTTTACTTATTTAAATGCCTTTAAGTATTTATTATTTCTTCTACTACGAAACTAACTTGGTTCTTTGTTTCTTTTCTTTAATGCTTTCTTTTACCGCTTTCCTTCAATACTGTTGTAATTACGAGCAATTATTGTAATCATTACTTTATGAACATGCAAATACATGACAATTTGTTTAATTATTGTATTGCATTTTTTCAACATCATATTCCACTCGTGCCAAACAAAATACCATAGCAACGCTTATAATGAGTGGTTGCGCTCTTCCGATATTATCACCCCCTAAATCCGGCAAAGGCATATTTGCGGTAAAACCAGTCGATCGACGGTGTAGTCGACAGTTCCGCGCCTTTTCCTCTTGAGTTGTCCGCTCAAGGGTACCAGTCTAATACCCCATAGAAACTTTACTCTGTATAATTGTGCATGCATCATGGTCAAACCTAGCCGAGTCAGTTATGTTGTCCGCATAATGACTCTTTAAGATAGCCTTGTCCAAAGTCCACTGGGTTTCCCTAAAACCCAAACGGACGTTATCACGTTCTGTGCATTTATTTGGAGAACTAAAATGCTTCATGCTAATTGTTGATATTAAAAAGACGAGTCTGGTGGGGGTAGGGCCTAACCCTTTTGTTTTGCAGAAAATGAGGCACAAAGTCCCTAGATTCGGCATGGTCACCAACATCCACCCAAGGTTGCTAAGCTGGTGGAAAGATTTACACTCTAGTTCTCAAAAGGGTCGAAGATTGTCAAGAGGCTAAAGGAACTGAAGGCGGATATCTAGCCGGAGCGTACCTATTACTAGGACTTCGCGAGTTGGGGAAGCTGTTCGAAGGAGCCAAGGATGCCGAATCTGGGGAAGGTCCTTCTGGGACCAAGTAGGATAGGAGTTTTTCTTTTCGCTCTATTCAAATGTAATAAGGCCGATGGCCATTAGTGATTTCCATTTCCTGTTTATTTAGAGTCGTTTTGGGATTCGTCTTATTTTTTATCAATAAAATGAGGCATTTCGCATTCTAAGTTCTCCAAATTTACTTGTCGCTAGGCCTACCTCGGGCACAACGAGGCTCCCAATTTAGGACACGATTTATATTCTTACACTATGTGTTTAAATATTACAACGTTTTCTCTCACGATCCCTACTAACTTGTTACCTTTTGTTTTTACTTTTGCTTATTCCCCTCCCCAAAGGTTAGTTCGTGCACTCTGGCATCGTCATCATATTCCACAAGATCCAAGGGTCCTCCTCCTCCTCCGAGCCCTATCAGAAACAAGAACAAAGGAAAGATGGAAGATTTGAGCAACATCAGAAAGAAGAGCTCAGTTGAAAGGGTAGAGACTTCTCAGGGTATTCAGGTTTCCAAGGAAAGTGCCTCCCAGCTCGAACAGAAGTTATTGAAATTTCAGGAAGAATTGGACCAAGTTCGGAACTTGGCAAGCTTGTCATTTTCCCTCACTACCCCGGATATCAGCTTCCCCAACACTCAAAATCCCATACCTCCTCAAAGCATCCCGAAGCCACAAAACCAACCCACTCCCCATCACCACTGCAACACATTCCACACTTCAAGCAACACCCCACTGCTCATCCCCGAACCACTGAACTCCACAAATGATCATCACCGCAACACCCCCATCTATGTGGAAACCATATCACACCCCATTCAGCCCGCCTCAAGCACACCTGAGTCTGATGATAAAGACTCTCTTATCAAGAATCTGGCCGCAGAACTCAAGAAGCTGACTAGCCGAGTTTAGGGTGTTGAAGGAAGCAAGGGGATCGAGGGACTGAATTACGAAGACCTTTACATTCAACCAGATGTCGAACTGCCCAAGGGGTACAAACCTCCCAAGTTCGAAATGTTTGATGGCACCGGGGATCCCAGAGTTCATTTGAGGACATACTGCGACAAGCTGGTCGGAGTAGGAAATGATGAAAAGGTTCGAATGAAGCTTTTCATGAGAAGCTTGAAAGGAGATGCTCTGTCTTGGTACATTAGCCAAGACCCGAATAAGTGGTCAAACTGGGTTAGTATGGCGTCCGACTTCATGGACAGGTTCAGGTTCAACATGGAGAATGCACCAGATGTGTTTTACATTCAGAATTTAAAGAAGAAACCTACAGAAACGTTCCGCGAGTATGACACTTGTTGGAGGTCAGAGGCTGCTAAGGTTCGACCTGCTTTAGNAATCCCGCAAAATGTGCATTTGGGGTTCCTGCCGGAAAACTACTTGGGTTCATTGTGAGCCGCCGAGGGATAGAATTGGATCCATCAAAGGTCAAAGCTATTCAAGAATTGCCGCCGCCGAAGAGCAAGAAGGAGGTTATGAGTTTCTTGGGGAGACTTAACTACATCAGCCGGTTCATAGCTCAGTCCACTGTCATTTGTGAGCCGATCTTTAAGATGTTGAAGAAGGACGCCGCTACCAAATGGACTGACGATTGCCAGAAAGCCTTCGACAGAATCAAAGAGTACCTGTCAACATCGCCGGTTCTGGTTTCGCCGAACCAGGTAGACCCCTGCTACTCTATCTTGCAGTATCGGATGGAGTGTTTGGTTGTGTTCTGGGGCAACATGATGAAATGGGGAGAAAAGAGCAGGCCATTTATTATCTCAACAAGAAGTTCACCCCGTACGAGGCCCGGTATTCATTACTAGAGTGCACCTGTTGTGCTCTGACTTGGGTAGCTCAGAAGTTGAGGCATTATTTCTGTGCTTACACCACGTATCTCATATCAAGAATGGACCCATTGAAGTATATCTTTCAGAAGCCCATGCCCACCGGCAAGCTAGCCAAGTGGCAGATCCTGCTGAGTGAATTTGACATTGTCTACGTGACTCAGAAAGCAATCAAAGGACAGGCCCTAGCAGATCACCTCGCTGAAAACCCCGTGGATGGAGAATACGAACCCCTAAAGACGTATTTTCCTGATGAAGAGGTATCATTCATAGGAGAAGACATTGCAGAATCCTATAATGGGTGGAGAATGTTTTTCGACGGAGCAGCAAGTTTCAAAGGAGTTGGCATAGGAGCAGTCCTAGTATCAGAAACCAGTCAGCATTATCCAGTGTCAACTAAGCTCAGGTTCCCATGCACTAACAATATGGCCGAGTACGAAGCCTACATCTTAGGGCTCAAGATGGCTATTGGCATGAACGTTCAAGAATTGCTAGTGATCGGAGATTCAGATTTGCTTATACATCAGGTCCGAGATGAATGGGCGACCAAGAACTCCAAGATACTTCCGTATCTGCATCACATGTAGGAGTTGAGAAAGAGGTTCACAAAGATAGAATTCCGACATGTTCCCAGAATCCAGAATGAATTCGCCGATGCATTGGCTACCCGATCATCCATGATACAGCATCTAGACAAAAACTTCATAGACCCTATTCCAGTAAAGATTCATGATCAGCCAGCTTACTGTGCTCATGTCGAGGAAGAAGCAGACGGAAAACCTTGGTTTCACGACATCAAGGAATTTTTGAAGGAATTTTTGGCCGAAGGAAAATATCCAGAGCTTGCAAATGCTATTCAGAAGCGCACTCTGCGAAGTGGTCATCCCCGCCGAGGTAGAAATTCCATCCCTAAGAATCATACAGGAAGCAAAAATCGACGATGCAGAATGGGTAAAGAGTCGTTACGAACAGTTAGCTCTCATAGATGGAAAGATAATGAATGCGGTTTTCCATGGTCAATTTTACCAGAACAGAATGACCAGAGCCTTCAACAAGAGAGTCAGACCAAGACGGTTTACACCAGGGCAGCTGGTGTTGAAGAAGATTTTTCCACATCAAGATGAAGCTAAAGGGAAGTTCTCCCCTAACTAGCAAGGTCCATACATGGTTCATCGGGTTCTGACAGGAGGAGCCCTCATACTTGCAGAAATGGACGGAGAAGTTTGGCCAAAACTAATAAATTCAGATGCAGTCAAGCGATACTATGTGTAACCATTTATGATTTCCTTATGTAATTTGAACTACGTCTGACCTGATTCCCGTTTAAGAGGGGATACGTAGGCAGCCTTATGGGTTCGGTCACAATTCAATAAAATTTTCATTTCCAACCGCAATTAGAAACTGGGGCAGAATTTTTAGGAGGACCCTCAAAATTCCGAAGTAACTTCAGTCGATCATTGCAAGCAGCCGTCAGAAGCATCAACCCACTAAACTGGGGCAGAATTTTGAGGAGGGCCCTCAAAATTCCGTAGCAAGAAAGGTTGCAATGTTTTGAACCACGTCGCGGTCGTTGGTTCCTCTAAAGCTGTTTTTTTAAAAAAATATATAGACATATATCATACCTTTAACAAAACTCATGCATGCCTATTATCGAAATCGCTTTGTTTGACAATGCTGCCCCGAGGGTACCTACAGTATCACCATAAACAGAGCCGAGCCAGTCAAGCGAAGCCAGCGGGAACGCGAACTAACCGGTCCCTTTACAAAACTCACGATTTTTCTTTGGATGCAGGCACCCAAGTCACAAATCAGCAAATCCATTTACACACTCGTACTTTCAGGAATACAACTCCCGAAATTATCACTTCACAACCACTATCCATACACGATATCCCCAACAGCCACAATGTCGCAATCAACAACCAGCTATCCGCTATCAACTAAGAATCTTTTACTACTACTCGTCTCTCATCTTCCGCATAAGGCTACTATTCTGCCTTCCGAGGTTAAGCTCTACCTCCATTTGCATTTCTTGCATTGCATAAGGCTACTATTCTGCCTTCCGAGGTTAAGCTCTACCTCCATTTGCATTTCTTGCATTGCATAAGGCTACTATTCTGCCTTGTGAGAGTAAGCTCCGTCTCTTGCATTGCATAAGGCTACTATTCTACCTTCCGAGGTTAAGCTCTACCTCCATTTGCATTTCTTGCATTGCAAAAGGCTACTATTCTGCCTTTCGAGACTAAGCTCTGTCTCCATAATTGCATAAGGCTACTATTCTCCCTTCTGAGGTTAAGCTCTACCTCCATTTGCATTTCTCTGCATTGCATAAGGCTACTATTCTGCCTTCCGAGGTTAAGCTCTGGCTACTATTCTGCCTTCCGAGGTTAAGCTCTACCTCCATTTGCATTTCTCTGCATTGCACAAGGCTATTATTCTGCCTTCCGAG
This sequence comes from Nicotiana attenuata, assembly GCF_001879085.1. Taxonomy (NCBI): domain Eukaryota; kingdom Viridiplantae; phylum Streptophyta; class Magnoliopsida; order Solanales; family Solanaceae; genus Nicotiana; species Nicotiana attenuata. Next base: position 11,335 of record NW_017677769.1, read on the forward strand.
GTTAAGCTCTACCTCAATTTGCATCTCTTTGCATTGCATAAGGCTACTATTCCGCCTTCCGAGACTATGCTCTGTCTCCATTTGCACGGCTGAAATATTGCCACTTCGTTTAAATCTTGCATTGGCTGAAAGATCGCCATTTATATTTACACTTTACATCGGCTGAAACATCGCCACTTCATTTAAATCTTGCATCGGCTGAAAGATCACCATTTATATTTACACTTTACATCGGCTGAAACATCGCCACTTATATTTACACTTTACATCGGCTGAAATATCGCCACCTTATTTAAGTCTTGCATCGGCTGAAAGATCGCCATTTATATTTACACTTTACATCGGCTGAAATATCGCCATTTTATTAAAACTTGCATCGGCCGAAAGATCGCCAAATCCTGCATTTCATGGGCTGAAAGATCGCCAAAATCATCCGAAGGCATCATCGTTCAGAGGCACCATTTTCATAGCCCGAGAACATCATGCATTGGCCTGAGGACCCCACTTTTATCTCTGCATCGCATTATTCAAAGGCATCATGGTTCGGAGGCATCATTCTCATAGCCCGAGAGCATCATTTCATAGCCTGCAAATCCTTTATTATGTGTTTCATGGCCCAGGACACCATAGTCTGAGGACGTCATCCTAACCGTCCAAAGACAGCATTCATGGTCCAACGGTAACTTGCATCATGTTTAAATTTATGCACAACATATGCGCTCGTGTTTTATTTGCAGGTAAATCGGCTAGCAACGGTTATTTCATCAGGAGCGATCCCGCTCCAGTTGCCGCAGCCTTTTTAAATTCGTAGCAATGCTACCCCGATCCAAATATCTCGGAAAAATTTCCATCGGCATGTTCCGCCGACGGGTCCTGAACTACATACAGCCTGATTCCTGTAAAATCAAGGATATGTAGGCGGATCAGGAACCCGAGCTCGGTCAAAATTCTTCAATTCGTTCGTTCGGTCAAAATTGGCCATCATATCTTTACCCGATAACTCTTTCATCCTTCCCGGGTAAAGAGGGGCAGCTGTTGATACCCAATTTTTCCCTATGTATTTTATATACAAAATACTTTCAAAATAGCATGTACATGTATATATAAGCATGCCCAAGAGTTTTGGTATTTTT
>NW_017677769.1:12769-27371 GCF_001879085.1 Nicotiana attenuata
CCGGACCTTTTCTTTTAATCCCAACCGTTGATCTAACAGATCAACGGCTCACACTCATTCTTTCCTTTTTAATTGATCAACCCCACCAACCCTAACTCATTTTTCACTTATCTGCTGCCCCTGAAACCCTCCTCTCTCTTAAACACTCTCGAACCTTCTCTAACCCTAGCCGCCTCCGCCCTGAAATCCACCGGAATCCATGGCGTTCCAGGCCATGGATGACTTGTGCTCACCCTTTCTCACCATTAAACCTAAGATGTTCGATGATTTGAAGCCCGCCTATGATGGTTCTCTTCAAGACCTTCTCAGATTATTAGATCTATGGCTTCTCCGGCCATTACTCCGTCGTATTCAGGCAATATGAGTCTTTTTCGACTCAAGATCTGACTTTCCTCAAGACCTTTCTCATTTCTAGGGTTTCTCCGAAACCCTAAGCCATTCGAGGTTCTTTCACCGTTATTTGTTTAGATCTATACTGTGTCTATGCTTTTCTTGCCATCTAGAGTGTTTTCCCCCAAAAGTTTTTGTCTAAATCGTTTCTCTCCGATTTTAGGGTTTTTAAAAGGATTTTTGGAAAAAAAAATCTTTCTGATTCTTTTTCTTCTTTGCTTTATGTGTGTTTGTTTACACCCTGCTCGTATGATTTCTTTTATTTTATGCATATATTGTCCTTTACCTCTTCTTTTCTATTCCTGCTATGTTTTTACTACTCTTCTGCTATGTGTGCCTACCGTTTGATTTTTTGGACTCTGTTCATGTTCTTACATGATTCATCTACTTGTGTTCAAGTTTGTATTATTTCCTTCGTCTGAACTCGTTTAGGCTCTGAGTTTTCTCAAATATGTTCTTCATGATTTTTCTTCCTTTGTCGTTCAAGCATGCTATCATATCTGTTTTTGTTGAGACTCTGAAACAAATGGTTTGCTTTCCATGTCTGATTCAATTGTGAAACCCTAGGATTTGGGGGTTTCCTTTGACGACTTTGATTTTTGTGTTCAAGTCAGGGGTCCACATTGGGACCCTGGACTCTCAGACTCATTATGAGTCTGCAGATTGAACCTGCATCTCCTTGCTTATGATTCTGAATTTTTCTTTGGTTAAATTCTCTTTTAAATAACTTAACAGTCTCTCCTTGATTTACATATTCGTGTGTTTATATATGAGAACTTTTCTTTCAAAAAAGGGCTTTGCCAACTACTGATTGATCCCGAATTCCTTTAATTGTGTTCACTTGATTGTTACTGGTTTTCCCTAATTGAACCTTTCTTTACCCCTTTTCTTGACTTGATTCATTCAAGTAAAAGTCTGAAATTTTAATTTTTACTGGTTGATTCCCTTTCCTTTTTTTTTTTGCAAACCGCGTACTAGTTTATTGCCTTAAATAGCTTCTATGTACTTACCCATTATTATACTACTAGGAAAATATTTCTTCAAAATCCCTTTCCATAATTGTTTTTACCCGTTTGAAATCAAAATCCCTTAATTAAAGGGAGACTGATTGCAATGTTATTTCCTTACCTTTTTTCTTGCTTATTTGCTGCATTATAAAAGGGGCTCGACCCTTCTGCATTGAAACAAGTTTTAAGCTCTGAAAAGAACTTTACAACTCTAGAACTTTGAACTTCTGAATCCCAAAAGTACAATGCTCATACTCTCACACACCCACTTTCAGTCACAATACTCTTGCAAACTCTCTACTCTCTGCTGAGACTTTTGTACTGCTTTGCTTGCAACTCGGCTTTTCAAGACTGCTGTTTTACTTACCTGTTTTCCCTGAAATTGGTATGTCTCCATTTGATTTCATTTCCTTCACTATGTGTTCACTTTATCGTTGTCCTATTCCTGTCTACTTTGCTGTTCATATTCTGTATTAAACATGTTACTTTCTCTTATGTCTCCCCCATACCCCCATTCCCTTTTGTGCTGAGTTAAAGTTCATGGACTGGCAGTATCCAAATTGCTGCCCAGGTCTGAACCTGACCTTCAATAGGTCCTAACTCTCAAATTTAAGCTGACAGGATGGTCAGGGGTGTGCCAGTATCCTAGTTGCTAGGCATGACCACTAGTTTGTTACGGCCTTCCCTGATTCCCCCTCTATTTCACTTGCACTTATTCTTAGACTCTAAGTTCTTCCCCCCTCCTATGAGCCTTGCCTTGGGGACCTTGAGTTCCCACTGAACTTGGACATTTGAGGGCTGGCCATTCCACACTGCACCATAATCTGATCCTGCAAATGTAATTGGGTGTAAGCACTGCCTGGAATTCATGAAGCTCCTTGGAACTCTGACACACCCAAATGAGAAAGGCTTTGGAAATCTGATCTTTGGAAGTTGATTTATTTCATGTTTCAAACTAGGAGTCTGAATTAGGCTCTCCTTGGTTGGAATTTTAATCTCGGATGTAATTTTTATTTAATTTTTGGATTCATTCAAGTTGTAATAATTTTGTAATACTTATGGGGTGTATAGTATACAATGGGGGAGGGTCTCTCATGTTATGCATATGGGGTAGATATCATGTTTTAGGTCTTTATTTCCGCAACCACAACACTTTCGTTTATGTTTTTGCATATAGAGATCCTGCCTATAGATTTTCTCCATATAGATACCTTGCCTATAGTTTATTTCAATACTGCATATAGAGATCCTGCCTATAGTTTATTTCATTTCAGCATACAGAAGCCATGCCTATAAGATTCTGCATTTCAACATATAGAAGCCATGCCTATAAGTTTCTGTATTTCTGCACATGCATATGACATTAGGCAAAACAATCCATAGGCTAAGGAACAAGCAATTGCATCCTAGATACCATGCTCATAGGATTCCTTCACTTGCATAACCGTTTTAAAATCAGTAACGCTTACAATTCATGCCTATAGGAGCAGTCGTTTAAATCTGATTCATCTGCAAGTCTAAAATCAGTAATAATATTATTAACATCTGCGGAATTGGTTCATCTCTAAAATCAGTAATCCTCCCTTAAAATCAGTATGTATCGCCTTGTTAGACATCATGCCTATAGGTCTCACCTAGGCAAACTATTAGGTAATCAATTAATTATACTAGTCTTTAATAATCAAAACCAGCAGGCAGGCCTAATTCGGACTTCTTATCTAAAAATATGTAATAAATCAGCCACCCGCCCCCCTTTTCATTTAAGTGTAATTAAAGACCTAACCAGTACTTGCAAGTCATGCTAAACAATTTTTGTTTTGAATGAGGAGGCCCCCTTTGAGCCTTAACAGCTATGTGTTTTCCCCTTAATTGCTCTTATGTGTTTTGTTTGTCGCACTAGATTTTGGCCTTTTAAACTTCAAAAGCCAATATTCCTTCCCTTTAGGAATAGTAGTCCCAACAGCCTCCGGGACTGATAGGATTGGGACGGGTAGTAGCATGCAATAAGTACCAAGACTATTCCGCGCTTTAGTACCTTAACGGGGTGGGAAAGGGTAGACATGGATATGATGATCACGCGATAACACCACGCGTATAATGGGTTACCGGGTGTTGCGTGGATGATCTATGTTATTTATAAACCTAGGACCCCCCTCCTCCTTATGTACTTTCGTTATTGTTTTCTTGAAACTGTCAGTTTCCAGCTCTTTAAACCTTGTATTTTGCTTCAAATCATTTAAAACCTCTTTGAATTTCCAGCACTGTTTTCTTTTTGAACTTCCGCCCATTTCACTTCTTTTGTCTGATTTTTTGCACTCGTTATTTGATCCTTATTTTCCTGCACTTATACATTCTTGTAAACAACTATGAAACCACCCATTTCCTGACTTCAGCATGTTTATTTAACCTTTATACATTCCTACTTGTAATCGTTATGTGGAAGTTGTCTTGTATGTTTACTTGTTTTAAAGTCACAATTGTAGCATGGCCGGGAACCACATTAGTGGATCTTGGGGGGTGCCTAACACCTTCCCCCTGAGATAATTTCAAGCCCTTACCCATTCTCTTGTTCTTCTTTCTTTTAAATTCTTAGTGTCCTAATGCACTTAATCATTAGGTGGCGACTCTTCTAAATCTCAAACCCAAATTCCCAAAAGGAATAGAGTTGTCCGCCCAAATGTCGTAAACCCGATTTTGCCTTTGGAAAAAGGGGGCATCGACAGTATGGCGACTCTGCTGGGGATTTCTTTAAGGCTTTTACCATTTCATGCTATTTGTGACTTTATGTTTCTTTACATATCTTTACTTGTTTAAATGCCTTTAAGTATTTATTCTTTCTTCTACTACGAAACTAACTTGGTTCTTTGTTTCTTTTCTTTAATGCTTTCTTTTACCGCTTTCCTTCAATACTGTTATAATTACGAGCAATTATTGTAATCATTACTTTATGAACGTGAAAGTACATGACAATTTGTTAATTATTGTATTGCATTTTTCAACATCATATTCCACTTGTGCCAAACAAAATACCATAGCAACGCTTATAATGAGTGGTTGCGCTCTTCCGATATTATCACCCCCTAAATCTGGCAAAGGCATATTTGCGGTAAAACCAGTCGGTCAAAGGTGTAGTCGACGGTTCCGCGCCTTTCCCTCTTGAGTTTTCCGCTCAAGGATACCAGTTTAAAACCCCATAGAAACCCTACTCTATTTAATTGTGCATGCTTCATTGTCAAACCTAGCCGAGTCACTTATGTTGTCCGCATAATGACTCTTTAAGATAGCCTTATCCAAATTCCACTGGGTTTCCTTGAAACCCAAACGGACACTACCACATTCTGTGCATTCATTTGGAGAACTAAATGCTACTTATGCTAATTGTTGATATTAAATAGTCGAGTCTGGTGGGGGTAAGGGTCTAACACTTTTGTCTTGCAGAAATGAGGCACGAGGTCCCCAGATTCGGCATGGTCACCAACATTCACCCCAGATTGTTAAGATGGTGGGAAGATCTTCATTCCAGTGATCAAGCTCTTGTCCGAAAATATCTAGGAAACCTACCTTCTCTCCTAGAAATTCAACCCGACAATAAAATCATAGAAGCTGCCACTCTATTCTGGGACTGCGATAGGTCAGTATTCAGCTTTGGAGACATTGAGATGACACCTTTGCTTGAGGAGATATGAGGACTGGCTGGAATACCGTGGGAAACTCCGAGTTTGTTGATGCCGGAAAACCGCAAAGGTAGAGGTTTTCTCAAAATGATGGGTCTAAAGAAGAATCCTGACTTGACATGTTTGAAGGAGTCGTACATTCCCTTTGACTATCTGTACGAAAGGTACAGTCACAACAAATCTTACCGTACTTATCCTGACGAGTCCGCCTTACATCATTGGGGCATATCCATCGAAGGGTCTTTGTCTTCATGTTTTCTTTCTTGGGGATGATAGTGTTTCCAATGAAGAAAGCGAGAATCCATACCAGGCTATCTATGGTCACCAAAACTCTAATGGAAGGAATTGACGGACAACCATTCAGTCTCGTGCCAATGATCGTTGCAGAAATATACCTAGCCCTACAAATGTGTCAACAAGGAGCCAAACATTTCGAGGATGTAATTTGCTACTCCAACTATGGCTCATGGAGCACCTACAAAGGGGTGAATACCGACAGGAGGTCCATCGTAGGGACTGGGACGATCATATCGCTTTCCATCACCCAAAGCGAATGAATTACATGCCCAATATGTTCGCCCAACCAGAGAATGCTAGAGAATGGGTCGAACTCTTTGATAACTTGACTGAGGACCGAGTACAATGGATGTTCGAGTGGTTCCCTACTGAAGAATTCATCGTTCGATCCAGGGATGCGCCATTTCTGATATTGATCGGTTTGAGGGGGACCTACCCTTATGTCCCTCTCCGAGTTATGAGACAGGCTGGCAGGAAACAGGTTATACCAAGGGTCAACAAGATGAATCACTTCCCGAGTTGACTTCCAGAATGACGATAGTCCGCATAGGTTCCAGGCTCAGCATATGTGGCATAGCAAAATTGTCTTGGGAAGAGATACCATTGAACCAGACAGATACCATGCTGGTTGTACCCCACACTATTCAGGCTGGCTGGAGGACAATCACAACGATTTGGGTCAACCCAGATTTGTTCGAGGTCACAGGATTATTGATGAAAAGGCTGAAGCACAGGTAAAGTACAACCAACTGCGCAAGAGGATGCGGGAATGTGAAAATGAGCACCGTGAAATACAAGAAGCCAATCAAAAGCTAATTGGAGAATGGAAAGATATGGCTGTCAGCGCTAACAAACGACTGATATGTTTGGAGCGAGGCATAGTGGAGCTGGAAAAGAAGTTCCTGAAGAGGGTTGAAGATTGCCGGGTTGCTGAAGGAAATAAAGGCAGACATCTGGCGAGGGACTACTTGTTGCTAGGATTGCGCGAGCCGGGAGAACTGTACGAGGGAGGCAACAATGTCGAGTTTGGGGAAGGTCCTTCTGGGACCAAGTAGATTGGAGTTTATTTTTGCTTTACAAATGTAATGAGGCCTATGGCCAACAGTGACACTTTTATTTCCTGTTATTTAGTGTCGTTTTGGGAATCATCTTATATTTTATCAATAAAATGAGGCATTTAGCATTCTAAGTTCTCCAAATCTACTTGTCGCTAGGCCTACCTCGGGCACAACGAGTCTCCCAATTTAGGACACGATTTATATCCTTACACTATGTGTTTAAATATTGCAATGTTTTCTTCTCACGATCCACACTAACTTGTTACCTTTTTGTTTATACTTTTCGTTTTATTTCCCCTTCCCCAAAGGTTAGTTCGTGCACTCTGGCATCGTCATCATATTCCACAATATCCAAGGGTCCTCCACCTCCTCCTCCTACGAGTCCTATTAGAAACAAGAACAAGGGAAAAATGGAAGATTTGAGCAACATCAGAAAGGAGAGCTCAGTTGAAAGGGTAGAGACTTCTCAGGGTATTCAGGTTTCCAAGGAAAGTGCCTCCCAGCTCGAACAGAAGTTATTGAAATTTCAGGAAGAATTGGACCAAGTTCGGAACTTGGCAAGCTTGTCATTTTCCCTCACTACCCCGGATATCAGCTTCCCCAACACTCAAAATCCCATACCTCCTCAAAACATCCCGAAGCCACAAAACCAACCCACTCCCCATCATTACCACAACACCCCCATCTATGTGGAAACCATACCACACCCCATTCAGCCCTCCTCAAGCACACCTGAGTCTGATGACAAAGACTCTCTTATCAAGAATCTGGCGGCAGAACTCAAGAAGCTGACTAGCCAAGTTCAGGGTGTTGACGGAAGCAAGGGGATCGAGGGACTGAATTACGAAGACCTTTGCATTCAACCAGATGTCGAACTGCCCAAGGGGTACAAACCTCCCAAGTTCGAAATTTTTGATGGTACAGGAGATCCCAGGGTACACTTGAGGACATACTGCGACAAGTTGGTCGGAGTAGGGAAAGATGAGAGAATTCGAATGAAGCTTTTCATGAGAAGCTTGAAAGGAGATGCTCTGTCTTGGTACATTAACCAAGACCCCAAGAAATGGTCAAACTGGGTTAGTATGGCGTCCGACTTCATGGACAGGTTTAGGTTCAACATGGAGAATGTACCAAATGTGTTTTACATTCAGAATGTAAAGAAGAAACCTACAGAAACGTTCCGCGAGTATGCCACTCGTTGTAGGTCAGAGGCTGCTAAGGTTCGACCTGCTTTAGGGGAAGAAAAAATGAACAGGTTTTTCGTCCGGGCTCAAGACCCACAGTACTACGAAAGGTTGATGCTGATCGAGAACCATAAATTTTCTGACATCATCAGGCTGGGAGAAAGGATTGAAGAGGGCATCAAAAGTGGTATGGTCACTAACTTTGAAGATTTGCAAGCCACCAATAAGGCTCTGCAGTCCGGTGGTACATCCAAGAAGAGGGACGTAAGTGCCGTAATGGTTGCACAGAGAACCAAATCACTAGTCAAATATCAGACCTACCCGATATCTCCACTTACATATCAACCCACTCCAAATTTCCAAGCACCCGCACCTTCCTACCAAGCTCTACCACCTACCTATCAATCACCTCCACCTCCCACATACCAACCCAAATTCACCCAAATATTCCCAACCCGCACAAGTCTACAACACTCAACCATCCCACTATCAATCACCTCCTACTCGCCAAAACTTTCCTAGACCCCGACCAAATTTTGACCGCAGACCTCCCAAACAATACACCGCCATTGCCGAGCCAATCGACCAGCTGTACGAAAGACTCAAAGCCGCTGGTTTATGTCAACCCTGTCCCTGCCATAACTCCTGAAAACCCTTCACAGTGGATTAACCCAAACAAAACCTGTGCGTACCATTCTAGCATGAAGGGACATATTATTGATGAGTGCCGCTCCCTGAAGGACAAGATCCAGGCTTTAATTGATAACAAGATTATCGTGGCAAAGGAGCCTGCTCCTAACTTCCGCAGCAACCCTCTACCAGACCACAAGGGTAGAAGTGTTCATATGATTGAAATAGAAGATGATTGGGATCTCAAAGGATCAATCGGTTTGATCGCGGAAGGTGACGATCCAAAGAAACCAACAGTCACTCTTAATCCGATTGTAGTCCAAATTCAGCCTTCTGAAGAAGCTGAGGTGAACATGTCCATACCGCTTGAGTTTGAAGCACCAGCCTCCGCAAAGACGCCAACACCAATCGAGGTCGAGTTTGGGTCCCTAAAGGCGCCTGAGCCCTTTGATGTTGTTGTATTACCTTCCAAGGCAAGGGTGCCTATTCCAGTAGCAATGACAGACGTAACACCGTTCCACAAAAAAGCTATACCGTGGGACTACACAACCGAGGCAAGAAGGAAAAGAAAAGCCAAGTTCGGAGAAACAGTTGCAGCGCAGGGTATGACAAGAACCGGTAGGGTTTATACCCCAGAACACTTAGCTGAGTCGAGTAAGCAGACCTCTGACCGACAAGCCATCATTGAAACTGGACCCGGTGATCTCTGGAGAAAGATACAAGCCAAGGAATACTCGGTCATTGACCAGCTGAACAAAACACCGGCACAAATTTCTACCTTGGCTTTATTACAAAGTTTTGATGCACACAAGAATGCCTTGTTGAAGGTATTGAGTGAAGCGTATGTACCAAGCAACATCACTGGAGGAGAAATGGCAAACATGGTGGGCCAAGTGTTGGAGAGTCATAAAATCACCTTTCACGAGGATGAGCTGCCACCGGAAGGATTGAGTCATAACAAGGCATTGCACATCACTGTGTAGTGCAAAGATTATCTTATCCCCCGGATCCTGGTCGATGGGGGGTTCAGTCTAAACATTTGTCCTCTATTAACACTCAGAACATTGGAAAAAGGGCTGCATGAAATCAAGGATGGGGCCATCAACGTCAAAGCTTTCGACGGATCTCAAAGGTCCACTATTGGGGAAATTAGCCTACGTTTGCAAAAGGGGCCACTTGGTTCGATGTTGATTTTCAAGTGATAGACGTGCCGGCTTCTTACAATCTACTGTTGGGACGACCATGGATTCATGCCGCCGGGGCCGTGGCATCAACACTACATCAGGCAGTGAAATTTGAATGGAATCATCAGGAGGTGATCATTCATGGTGACGGTAGCAACCCCATATATAGCCGCCAGACCATTCCAGCAATTGGAGGAAGAAGAAGATTAGGTGGGGAAACTTACCACCACATCGAGCGGGTCAACGCAGTCGACAAAGACAAATGGTGGAATAACAAAATTGAAAGCATACTGAATTGGAGCGGATATGAACCTTGCAAAGGACTTGGGAAAAACCTCCAAGGAATCGCTAAGCCTATCAAGCTCAAGAAGCATGGTACCACCTTCGGGTTGGGGTATGAGTATACCTGAGAATAATTCAAGGACTGGTCGCCACTATGGCGCGGCCCTTACTATCTACTGGAGCAACCGATACCCCGTCTAGAGCAGACTTTTCAACCAGCCGAGGTTATCTATGGGTCAGAAGAAGAGGAATCATTAGTAGCGATGAGGAACTTGTTCCTGGAAGATGATGATATGGACTGTTGTGTCATTTCTGAGGAGGAGGGGGAGGAAGGCCCTTCCATACAGGCTGTGAGCAGAGGAGCACACCTCAGCAACTGGACCGTCAGAACCACCAGAGCCCGACGTGCCTCGGGGTAGCAAGGCTGAACAAAGCATTACGCACTATTTTGCTTTATTAAGTTTATTTTCTTTTCACATTTTTCTTTTTTCGCAAGAAAGAGCTCCAATGTTCAAAACACTTACGGAATTTATTAAAGTATTTCAATTTTTTTACAAATCTCTCTCTTATTATTTTCTCTCATTACTTTACTCAAACAGCATTACTATTACTTATCTTGATGAACCAACGACTGTGACATGCAACGAGACAACGCGACAAACGGAAACAGATTCAGAGGAAGATGATATACCGAAAGAAATTGTTAAAGAAGTTGAGAATTTTGAGAATAGGCCTAAGTCCAACCTGGACGAGACTGAGATTGTTAACCTGGGAGATGCAGAAAACGTCAAAGAAACACGAGTCTGCATTCATTTGTCACCGTCTGAGAAAGAAGTGTATTCAAAATTTCTAAAGGAATATGAGGACATATTCGCATGGTCATATGACGACATGACTGGTCTAAGCACGTCCATTGTGGCTCACAAATTACCGATTGATCTGGCTTGTCCGCCAGTGAAACAAAAGCTCAGAAAGTTCAAGCCATACATGAGTTTGAAAATTAAGAAAGAAGTCACTAAGCAGGTCAAAGCTAAGGTCCTCCGGGTAGTAGAGTATCCGACATGGTTAGCCAATATTGTGCTAGTACCGAAGAAGGATGAGAAGGTCAGAATTTGCATTGACTACCGGGATCTCAACCGGGCCAGTCCAAAAGACGACTTTCCCTTGCCGAATATACATATCTTGATTGACAACTGAGCCAAGCATGAGTTGCAGTCATTCGTTGATTGTTTTGCTGGGTACCATCAAATACGGATGGATGAAGAGGATGCTGAGAAAACGGCTTTCATTATACCGTGGGGGATGTATTGTTACAAAATGATGCCGTTTGGGCTAAAGAATGCAGGGGCCACCTACATGAGGGCCATGACCACAATTTTTCATGACATGATACACAAGGAGATCGAAGTGTATGTAGACGACATCATCATCAAATCCAAGAAAGTCGCTGATCATATGGGAGATTTGAGAAAATTCTTCAATAGACTGAGAAGGTACAACCTGAAGCTGAATCCCGCAAAATGTGCATTTGGGGTTCCTGCCGGAAAACTACTTGGGTTCATTGTGAGCCGCCGAGGGATAGAATTGGATCCATCAAAGGTCAAAGCTATTCAAGAATTGCCGCCGCCGAAGAGCAAGAAGGAGGTTATGAGTTTCTTGGGGAGACTTAACTACATCAGCCGGTTCATAGCTCAGTCCACTGTCATTTGTGAGCCGATCTTTAAGATGTTGAAGAAGGACGCCGCTACCAAATGGACTGACGATTGCCAGAAAGCCTTCGACAGAATCAAAGAGTACCTGTCAACACTGCCGGTTCTGGTTCCGCCCGAACCAGGTAGACCCCTGCTACTCTACCTTGCAGTATTGGATGGAGTGTTTGGTTGTGTTCTGGGGCAGCATGATGAAACGGGGAGAAAAGAGCAGGCCATTTATTATCTCAGCAAGAAGTTCACCCCATACGAGGCCCGGTATTCCTTACTAGAGCGCACCTGTTGTGCTCTGACTTGGGTAGCTCAGAAGTTGAGGCATTATTTCTGTGCTTACACCACGTATCTCATATCAAGAATGGACCCATTGAATTATATCTTTCAGAAGCCCATGCCCACCGGCAAGCTAGCCAAGTGGCAGATCTTGCTGAGTGAATTTGACATTGTCTACGTGACTCAGAAAGCAATCAAAGGACAGGCCCTAGAAGATCACCTCGCTGAAAACCCTGTGGATGGAGAATACGAGCCTCTGAAGACGTATTTTCCTGATGAGGAGGTATCCTTCATAGGAGAGGACATTGCAGAATCCTATGACAGTTGGAGGATGTTTTTCGACGGAGCAACAAATTTCAAGGGAGTTGGCATAGGAGCAGTCCTAGTATCAGAAACCGGCCAGCATTATCCGGTATCCGCCAAGCTCAGGTTCCCATGCACCAACAATATGGCCGAGTACGAAGCTTGCATCTTGGGGCTCAAGATGGCCATTGACATGAACGTCCAAGAGTTGCTAGTGATTGGAGATTCGGATTTGCTTATACATCAGGTCCGAGAAGAATGGGCGACCAAGAACTCCAAGATACTCCCGTATTTGCATCATGTACAGGAGTTGAGAAAGAGGTTCATAAAGACAGAGTTCCGGCATGTTCCCAGAGTCCAGAATGAGTTTGCCGATGCATTGGCCACTATATCATCCATGATTCAGCATCCAGATAAAAACTTCATAGACCCTATTCCAGTAAAGATTCATGATCAGCCAGCTTACTGTGCTCAGGTCGAGGAAGAAGCAAACGGAAACTGTGGTTTCACGATATCAAGGAATTTTTGGCCGAAGGAAAATATCCAGAGCTTGCAAATGCTATTCAGAAGCGCACTCTGCGAAGATTATCCAACAATTTCTTCCACAGCGGAGGAATCCAGTATAGGAGAACTCCGAATTTGGGTTTGCTAAGGTGTGTTGACGCAAAGGAAGCATCCAAACTGCTAGAGGAAATTCATGCTGGGACCTGTGGTCCACATATGAACGGTTTTGTCTTAGCCAAGAAGATACTCCGGGCAGGTTATTTCTGGATGACTATGGAAACGGACTGCATCTAGTATGTGCGAAAGTGCCACCGCTGTCAGGTCCATGCAGACATGATAAAAGTGCCTCCGAATGAGCTTAATGCAACAAGCTCGCTATGGCCGTTCGCCGTATGGGGAATGGATGTTATCGGACCAATCGAACCAGCCGCATCAAATTGGCACAGGTTTATCCTAGTAGCAATTGATTATTTCACTAAATGGGTTGAAGCAGCATCTTACAGAGCAGTGACCAAGAAAGTCGTGGCAGACTTTGTCTGTGACTGTATCATTTGTCGATTCGGGATCCCAGAATCAATCATTACTGACAATGGTTCCAACCTCAACAGTGACTTGATGAAGGCTATGTGTGAAACCTTCAAGATCAAACACAAGAATTCCACAGCTTACAGGCCTCAGATGAATGGAGTCGTAGAAGCCGCCAATAAGAACATCAAGAAGATACTAAGGAAGATGATAGAAAAGCATAAGCAGTGGCATGAGAAGCTGTCATTTGCTTTGTTAGGGTATCGCACCACATTCCGCACATCGACTGGTGCAACTCCCTATATGCTGGTTTATGGTACGGAAGCGGTCATCCCCGCTGAGCTAGAAATTCCATCCCTAAGAATCATACAAGAAGTAGGAATCGACGATGCAGAATGGGTAAAGAGTCGTTACGAACAGTTAGCTCTCATAGATGGAAAGAGAATGAACGCGGTTTGCCATGGTCAACTTTACCAGAACAGAATGACCAGAGCCTTCAACAAGAGAGTCAGACCAAGACGGTTTACACCAGGGCAGCTGGTGTTGAAGAAGATTTTTCCACATCAAGATGAAGTCAAAGGGAAGTTCTCTCCTAACTGGCAAGGTCCATACATGGTTCATCGGGTTCTGACAGGAGGAGCCCTCATACTTGCAGAAATGGACGGAGAAGTTTGGCCAAAACCAATAAATTTAGATGCAGTCAAGCGATACTATGTGTAACCATTTATGATTTTCTTATGTAATTTGAACTACGTCAGACATGATTCCCGTTTAAGAGGGGATACGTAGGCAGCCTTATGGGTTCGGTCACAATTCAATAAAATTTTCATTTCATCTCGCAATTGGAAACTGGGGCAGAATTTTGAGGAGGACCCTCAAAATTCCGAAGTAACTTCAGTCGATCATTGCAAGCAGCCGTCAGAAGCATCAACCCACTAAATTGGGGCAGAATTTTGAGGAGGGCCCTTAAAATTCCGTAGCAAGAAAGGTCGCAATGTTTTGAACCACGTCGTGGTCGTTGGTTCATCTAAAGCTATTTTTTAAATATATATATCCATATATCATACCTTTAACAAAACTCATGCATGCCTATTATCGAAATCGCTTTGTTTGACAACGTTGCCCCGAGGGGACTTATAGTATCACCATAGACAGAGCCGAGCCAGTCAAGCGAAGCCAGCGAGAACGCGAACTAACTGGTCCCTTTACAAAACTCACAATTTTTCTTTGGATGCAGGCACCCAAGTCACAAATCAGCAAATCCATTTACACACTCGCACTTTCAGGAATACAACTCCCGAAATTATCTCTTCACAACCACTATCCATACACGATATCCCCAGCAGCCACAATGTCGCAATCAACAACCAGCTATTCGCTATCAGCTAAGAATCTTTTACTACTACTCGTCTCTCATCTTCCGCATAAGGCAACTATTCTGCCTTCCGAGGTTAAGCTCTACTTCCATTTGCATTTCTTGCATTGCATAAGGCTACTATTCTACCTTCCGAGGTTAAGCTCTACCTCCATTTGCATTTCTTGCATTACATAAGGCTACTATTCTGCCTTCCGAGACTAAGCTTGT
>NW_017677770.1:0-4553 GCF_001879085.1 Nicotiana attenuata
AAATGATGTTTAATTAATAAAAATCTAGAATTAGGTCCTAAATGTAAGTATGCTATTCTTTGTAATTTTTATTTTTTATGACACCTAAAAATGCACACAAAATGCAAACAAAACACAAAATCGTGCAATTAATTCCTAAAAATTCAAATACTGAAAGAAAAATTCTAATTCAAATGAATTCTATAGGAGTAATTTAAGCGTGGCAAAAATCACGTGCTCACAGCTGCCCCTCTTTGCTCGAAGACACGAAGGGTTTTCGGGCAAAGATAAATGAGCACCATGAAGGATTTTTGCCTGCTCAGCACTCCAGAAGAAGCATTTTGAAAACCGTCTGACCGAATCCTGCTTCAAAGGTTGCCTACATATCCTTGGCTATAAAGGAATCAGGTCAGTGTAGTTCTGGAAGGTTTGGTAGCTGGGACTACCAGGAGCTGTGATTTCACTGCTGTTGCTGGTGCTACTGCTTGCTGACCTCCTTATTACACCAAAAGGAAAATCAAAGCTAAGCTAGCTACACCTATCAACTACGAGTTACAAGATTTCTATCTATAATTTTCTTGAAACTTGATCTTGAGTCTTAGCTGACTTTGCTATGGACTTCAATCTGAATCTTGATGCTTACAAGTTGTAGGTGTTGACTTCTTCATGCAGCATTGGGTCAAAACAGGATCAGCGGAACTTATGGCTTCAATCAGATTTTGAGCAATCCGCACCCTTGCTTGCTTCACTTTTGAGTTCATTTCTTTTTGTTCTTTTCTTGACTCTGGATTGAGATTCATTCCATTGGTCGTCTCGTACCCCGGTGCCTCGGTGTTAGACCTGCTTAAGACACCAAAACAAACAAACGAACGAAATTTTCTGCCCCAGTTTTTCACTAGGAAAATTTCGTGAGTTAGTTGTGACACATATCTAAGCGATCAAATCAGGATTGTGTAGGGAGATCCTCGGTTTTTGGCCGGGATTTGGAAAGAAAAAGCTCCTTGGGTTATGCCAGGGAGATCCTCGGTTTTTTGGCCGGGATTTGGAAAGAAAAAGCTCCTTGGGTTATGCCAGGGAGATCCTCGATTTTTTTGCAGGGATTTGGAAAGAAAAAGCTCCTTGGGTTATGCCAGGGAGATCCTCGGTTTTTTGGCCGGGATTTGGAAAGAAGAGGCTCCCTGGGTTATGCTAGGGAGATCCTCGGTTTTTGGCCGGGATTTGGAAAGAAAGGGCTCCCTGGGTTATGCTAGGGAGATCCTCGGTTTTTGGCCGGGATTTGGAAAGAAAAATCTCCCTGGGTTATGCCAGGGAGATCCTCGGTTTTTTGGCCGGGATATTTAAGGAATGGGATCCTATGCTACCATGATTTGTTTTTCTTTTGGGATTTTAATTTTTATTTCTTTTCTTCTTTCTTTTTCTTTTGTTTTCCTCTTTATATGTTTTCCTTTTTTATTTAACAAAACGCATGAAAGAATTTGGGGGAGGGGGGGGGAACTTCCTTTTTGGTCGTTTTCCTGCTGCAAAGCTGTTTCAGCGCTTGCACATTTCATTTCTTTTGGTTTGTACCTGCTTCTTGCACGGTTGCTCTGAATAAGACTTGTGTCCAACAAAGAACAATTTATTAGTTTGAAATGGTGGTTGGTTTTGTGGCCTTGATCAACCCAATTGCTTGATCCCGGCCCCATTTCCATTGAGAACTTTGCTGCTCGTTTGCCTTGAGGGTGAATCTCTTTTCAAACCGACCGGGTTCAGCCTTAGGACTTCATGATGACTCGCCCATGTGGGCTCTAGCCTTTTTACTTTATTCTGCTCTTAGGACCTTTGCCTTTGACTTTCTTTCTTTTCCAATGTCTTTGCTTCGAAAGCATCAACCACCATGGTCAATCGGGTCCACTGAGGCTGGGTATTTTCTTCGACTCTTGCCAGGCGGAGCCCTGTGAAACCGGTCCTGCCACCTTTTCTTTGTAATAGTTTCGGAATCAGCGTTAGACCGAAAGGGATTCAAGGAAAAAGTAAGAAAGAAGATGAATTTAAAGAGAAGCGTCCCTTTCGGGAGGAAGAGAAGGACTTATCTGGGGGTGCATGCAAGCCTCAAATAAACATGACATGCTTCTTGGACTGGATGCCCGACCCGCACAAACTTTCCAGCTTCTCATGAACCCATTGATCCGTATTTCAAAACCAGGGAACCTCGCCAGGACTCTTTCAGTGATGAGATGTCTTCTTTTCGGCCGACCGCACCCTTTGCGGGTTTTCGCTAATCGGCCTCTCTCATTTCTCTTTTCACCGTCGCCCGATAGTGCCCTTTACGATTTTTTACTAAGCGGACTCTCTCATTTTCAATTTCTCTACTCACCGTCGCCTTATGGTGCCCGTAGGTTTTTACCGATAAGACTCTCTCATTTTATTTCTCTCAATTTGATTCCAACAATGATGTTTTCCACTTCCCTGCCTTTGCCAATTGAACGGAAGGACTTGGACGAGGTCTTTGGGGTAAAAAGGATTTTGGGCGGAACTACAACTTTGGAACCATTTGGGCGGATTCATGGCCGAACCATTATATCATCTGCCCCAGTTTCATCTTTTGGGGAAATTGGGATTTTTGTTTTGGTGTGACTGAACCTCAGCGAGAGGCTGCCTACGTATCCTTTCGGAATCAAGTCAAACGTAGTTAAGGAAAACATTTGTTTTTGTTGTTTTTATTTTGTTTTGTTTGTTTTTGTTTTTTTCTTTTCTTTTCTTATTCCTTTCATCATATTTCTTTTTCTTTTCTTTCTTCTTTTTTTTTCTTTTTTTTTCATCATATTTTCTTTTTCTTCTTTTTTTGATAATACTTCCGGGTTCCAAAGAGGGTAGCCAAAGAAGGGTAACCGGCTGAAATGGGTTTACGAAGGGTTAATAGTGTTTGGATAGCGAGAAGAAAAGCCTTCGTCATCTCAATTGCACAAAAACCAACACCGCAGAGAGCCTAGACATAGTACCTTTTACTGCATCTGCATTCACAGCTGTTTGGGGATCATTTCCTTTGATATCTTCCAAATACAATGCTCCTCTCGGCAATATTTTCCGGATGATGTATGGACCCTTCCAATTAGGAGCGAATTTTCCTTTTGCTTCTTGTTGATGAGGGAGAATGCGTCTTGACACGAGTTGTCCCATTTCAAAATTCTTGGGACGCGCCTTCTTGTTGTAAGCGCGGGCCATTCTTTGTTGGTACAACTGCCCGGATGTGCCATGAGTACAACACACTCTTTTGTTGTAATGTATGGACCTTTCCAAACCGCGAACCAATTTTCCTTCAATTGTTCCAATTCTTTGTTTTATTTCCTCAAGATTACCTTCTTTGCATTTCGACTCTTGATTCATTATTTCGAAATCTGACAGCGTTTTGGGATCTAGGCATGAAGTCCGCCAGCATGTCATGTTATTTAAAGCTGCATTATAAGAGCTAAAGAGAAGAAATGAAGGAGAAAAATAGCAAAATCAGAAAGGATAAAGAAAAATGAACGATGAAATATTGAGTTTCTTGGAATTTTGAAGATAACAGGGTTCACATTCGGGAACTTAAAGACAAGAAACTAAAAGAAACATCCGAGTTACACCCTGGAATAACTCGGGATGCAGAAAAAGTAGCAGGACGGGTCTACCGGGACTCCCGCCTAATCGGGCATGGCGTAGCCTTCCAGTTTTGAAGCTTGGCACCTGGTCCCATGTATAGCACCTCAGCAGTGCTAGTGCCCTCTCCCGGCTGGACCATGTGGGTTTCGTAGAGCATTTTCCTCATTGCCCCACGTATTTCCTCAATTTCTTCAGCCGTGAAAACCTTATCATCTTCCTCTTTACTGTACTTAGGCTTGACAAAAGTTTCATGCAAATGTACCACCTCATAATCGGCCATTTTCATTTTTTGAAAGAACACTTCTGCTTCCTCAGCACTCACAGGCTTCTTAGGCGGGAAACGCCTTCTGGTGGCATTGTTTACCTCCTCTACATTTGAATATTTCTCAACAAGGGGGTTTTTTAGCAGCTCACCCAAGATCTCTTTACCCTTGCACGTAACCACCGTCTGATGATAATTCCATGGTACCGCAGCAGGGTTCGTCATAGGCTTCTGTGGTACGCATCCAATAACCACTGGCTCACTCAGCCGAGGTGGTTTGATTGTCCCCCGCACCACATAGGCTTGCTTGGGTACGTACATTTGTGTTCCTTTTTTCAAATCAGCTTTCTGTTCTGGTTCTGTCTTGATGATTTTGCTCTTCTTTTCCCCTTTCTCTTGCTTCGGGGCTACCTTTGGCTTTCTTTCTGCATTAGCGATAGCAATTATAGCCTTTAAGGCTAGATCAAACTCCCTATCTTCACAAATCATCCTGATTACTGGCCCGTTATTGTGAGCGGGCAGCGGATTATTGGTCACATTTGGGACATCCTCATCCTTCAACACAATTTTCCCTTGCTCTATTAAGTTCTCCACCGCTTGTTTCAGAGTCCAACAGTCATTTGTGTGATGGCCCTCTGCCCTTGAATGGTATGCACACCTTACACCAGCTCTGTAGGCAGGCGATGCCGGGTTT
>NW_017677770.1:4854-13008 GCF_001879085.1 Nicotiana attenuata
TGTCAAATTTCAGTGAGCAGATTTGCCATTTTGCCAGTCCCCAGTGGGCATCGGTTTCTGGAATATGTACTTCAAGGATCCAACCTGGTTATTAGATAGGTGGTGTGGGCTTGAAGATAGTGTCTCAACTTTTGAGCGACCCACGTCAGAGCACAGCATGTTCTTTCCAACAAAGTGTATTTGGCCTCGTAGCTGGTGAACTTCTTGCTCAGATAGTAAATTGCCTGCTCTTTCCTGCCGGTTATATCATGCTGCCCAAGAACACATCCAAAAGAATTTTCCAACACTGTCAGATACAAGAAGAGAGGTCGCCCAGGCTCCGGTGGGACCAATACTGGAGGATTTGACAAATATTCCTTGATCTTGTCGAAGGCCTCTTGACATTCGGATGTCCATTTGATTGCTGCATCTTTCTTCAACACTTTGAATATGGGCTCACAGGTGGTAGTCAGTTGAGCGATGAACCGACTGATATAGTTTAACCTGCCCAATAAGCTCATCACATCTTTCGTAGTTCTTGGAGGAGGTAAATCTCGAATGGCCTTTATCTTTGTTGGATCTAACTTAATACCTCTCCTGCTGACTATGAAACCCGGGAGCTTGCCTGATGGGACTCCAAAGGCACATTTAGCTGGATTCAACTTCAAATCATACTTGTGCAGCCGTTCAAAGAACTTTCTCAAATCTCGGACGTGGTCACTCTGAGTTCGGGACTTAATGATTACATCATCCACATACACCTATTTCTTGATGCATCATATCGTGGAAAATGGTGGTCATGGCTCTCATGTAGGTTGCCCCGGCATTCTTCAGCCCAAATGGCATGACCCGATAACAGTAGGTACCCCAGGGTGTAGTGAAAGCTGTCTTCTCGACATCTTCTTCATCCATCAACACCTGGTGATATCCTGCGTAACAATCCACGAAGGACTGTATTTCATGTTTGGCGCAGTTATCAACAAGGATGTGAATGTTAGGCAATGGGAAATTGTCTTTGGGACTTGCCCTATTCAAATCTCGGTAGTCCACACACAGCCGGGTTTTCCCGTCCTTCTTTGGCATTGGAACCACATTGGCTAGCCATGTAGTATATCGGACCACTCGGATTACCCCGGCCTTCAACTGTTTTGTGATTTCTTCTTTGATCTTATCACTGATATCAGTTTTAAACTTCCTTTGCTTTTGCTGTACTGGAGGACAATCGGGGTAAATTGGCAATTTGTGCACCACTAGATCCACACTCAGTCCTGGCATGTCGTCATACGACCAAGCGAACACATCTTTAAATTCAAACAGGAGTTGGATTATTGCATCTCGGGTTTGCTCATCTGTGTGAATGCTTATTTTGGTTTCCCTCATTTCTTCGGCAGCTCCCAAATTAACCGGTTCAGTGTCATTCAGATTTGGCTTAGGTTTGTTCTCGAATTGTTCCAATTCTCGGTTTATTTCCCTAAAAGCCTCTTCTTCATCATATTCTGGTTCTTGATTCATTACTTCACAATTAGACAGCGTGTTTGAGTCTGGGCATGAAGTCCGCAAACATGTCATGTTATTTAAGGCTGCATTATTATAACTGAAAAGAGAAGATGAAAAGGGAAAAATAACAAAATTAGAAAGAATAAAGAGAAAAATGGACGATGAAATATTGATTTCATTTCTTGGAATTGGAAAGATAACAGGGTTTACATTCAGGAATTTAAAGACAAGAAACTAAAAGAAACATCCGAGTTACACCCTGAAATAACTCGGGATGCAGAAAAGGTGACAGGGCTAGTATACCGGGAATCTTGCCTGATCGGGAATGGCGTAGCCTTCCAGTTTTGGATTTTAGCATCTGGTCCCATATAGAGCACCTCAGCGGTGCTAGTCCCTTCCCCTGGCTGAACCATGTTGGCTTCATAAAGCATTTGCCTCATAGCTCCACAGATATCTTCTATTTCCTCAGCCGTGAACACCTCATCATCTTCTTCTTCGCCATACTTAGGCTTGACAAAGGTATCATAGAGATGTGGCAATGGTTGTGGCAGAACCCATCCTTCTTTCTTTCTTTCCTCGGCCCATTTCTCATCATCTGAGGTAGGGTGGAAGCCTATCCCGAAAACTTTTCTGTTGTGGGTAGAGTTACCGGCTCGGATATTCCTTGTAAAGCTTTTCCCAACCCTTTTCCTGGTTTGAAACCGTGTCTAATCATTTCTCTGGCCACCATGATTGAAGCATTAGACAGGAAAGGCTGAGGACAAGGATTTCCCTCCTCGTGCTGATCTGCCACCACAATTTCAAAGGCTTGATAAA
Organism: Nicotiana attenuata; assembly: GCF_001879085.1. Lineage (NCBI taxonomy): Eukaryota > Viridiplantae > Streptophyta > Magnoliopsida > Solanales > Solanaceae > Nicotiana > Nicotiana attenuata. The sequence goes on from NW_017677770.1 coordinate 7,147, forward strand.
CAAAATGCTCACTTCCTTCCCTCGCCTCCGAGCATGGGATAGATGGGTCGCGATAAATGGACTACTCGTCTTCTCCGTGGACCACGATTTCCTGACCTTCATATTCGAATTTCACCATTTGATGGAGAGTGGAGGGCACGGCTCCCGCAGCATGTATCCAAGGCCTTCCCAGAAGAAAATTGTAAGATGTATCCATGTCCAATACCTGGAAAGTCACCCCAAAATCCACCGGGCCTATGGTTAATATCAAATCAATTTCACCGATGGTATCCCTCTTAATGCCATCAAAAGCTCTCACACAAACGTTATTAGGATGAATCCTTCCTGTCCCGATTTCCATTCTTTGCAATGTGGAGAGTGGGCAGATGTCGACCCCGAGCCTCCATCCACCATGACTCGCTTGACATAATAACCTTCACACTTGAAAGTCGGATGCAAGGCTTTGTTGTGAGCCGCGCCTTCTGGAGGCAAGTCATTTTTACTAAAAGAGAGTTGATTGACGGCGAAGAACCTTTCTGCCATCCTTTCGAGTTGTTCGACTGAAGTTTCAATTGGCACATACGCCTCATTCAGAGTTTTCATTAAGATCTTCTGATGTTCGGAGGATTTCGTCACTAATGATAGCAGGGACACCTGTTCAGGATATTTCCTCAATTGATCCACTATTTCATAATCAGGCATCTTCATTTTCTGGAAGAAGGCTTCTGCTTCCTCAGCACTCACTGGCTTTTTGGACGGAAAGCGCTTTCGTGTGGCATTGTTTACCTCTTGTACATTTGAATATTTCTCAGTAGAGGTTTTCCCTGGAAGTTCCCCCGAAATTTCTTTGCCCTTGTATGTAACCACTGTTTGCTGATAGTTCCATGGCACCGCAGAGGGGTCTGTCATTGGCTTCTGTGGTACGTGTCCAATAACCACTGGCTCATTCAGCCGAGGTGGCTTAATTGTCCCCCGTACCACATAAGCTCCTTTTGGCACATACATTTGCGTTTCCCTTTTTACTTCAAACTTCCTTGGAGCACTGACAACTAGTGGTTTTTCTTGGTGTCCTCGCGGAACATAGAGAATTCCATTCTTAGGAGGTTCCATCTCTGCTTTTGTTTCGGGTTTCTTCTCAGGCTCAGTTTTGGCACTTTTATTCTTCTTCTCCCCTTTCTCTTGCTTTGGGGGTACCTTGGGCTTCTTTTCTGCGTCGGCAATAGCAATTATAGCTTTTAATGCTGGATCAAATTCTCTATCTTCATAGATCATCCCGATCACCGGCCCGTTGTTGTGAGCGGGCAACGGATTATTGGTCACATTCGGGGCTTCTTCATCCCTCAACACTATTTTCCCTTGTTCGATCAAATCTTCCACAACTTTCTTCAATGTCCAGCAGTTATCGGTACTATGCCCTTCAGCTCCTGAATGGTAGGCACAGTGGACCCCTCGTTGATAAGCTGGAGATTCCGGGTTCTGCCTATTTTGGGGGATAGGCTGCAGAAGATTCATCTGAACGAGCTTCGGGAACAGACTGGAGTAGGGTTCACCAATCGGCGTAAAATTTGGTCGTCTGGGTGGTTCTCGAAAGCGGAAGTTATTTTGCGGTGGTCGGGGATTATATTGGTTCTAGTGAGGAGGTTGATTTCTTTGGAATGGAGGTGGATTTCGGTTAGCTTGTGGTTGCGGTCGACCGAAAGCTTGAGCATTCATGACCGTATAAGGTGGGGGAGTGTAAGCCATATCAGTGTGAGGGTAGTAGTGTTGAGGGGTTCTTTCAGAGAACACCGTTCTAGGAGCCCGGTATCTTCTTCCTCCCGATGCTGCCATCACTATTTCTTCTTTCTTTTTGCCTTTGGCCATTCCTCCAGACTCGCCTTGGATGGCTTGGGAGGTTGCTCTTATGGCTGACTGGCTCAAGATTCTACCCGTTTTTAGCCCATTCTCTACCATCTCTCCGATTTTTATTGCCTCTGCAAAAGGCTTGCCCATGGCTGACATCATATTCTGAAAGTAGTCTGCTTCCTGGGCTTGAAGGAAAACAGTGACCATCTCTACCTCATCCATCGGAGGCTTCACTCTTGACGCCTGTTCGCGCCACTTAATTGCATATTCGCGGAAACTTTCNGAGGGCTTTTTTCTTTAGATTCGCCAAGGAGTTCCTGTCTGGCGCGATGTCTATGTTGTACTGAAATTGTCGAACAAAGTCTCGGGCCAGATCATCCCAAATATGCCAACGCGAGACATCTTGGTCCATATACCACTCTGAAGCGATGCCAATTAAGCTTTCCCCGAAATATGCCATCAACAATTCTTCTTTGCCACCGGCTCCCCGTAACTGATTGCAATACTTCTTCAGGTGAGCAATGGGGTCACCGTGTCCGTCATACTTCTCAAATTTTGGTGTTTTGAACCCTGACGGCAAATGTACATGCGGGAACATACATAGGTCTGTATAGGAGACACTCTTTTGCCCGCTCAAGCCTTGCATATTTTTTAAGCTCTGCTCGAGGCTTCTCATTCTCTTTGCCGTCTCATCCTGCTCTGGGGCTTTGGGGGTTTTTTCCTGCCCCGGTGTAAGCTCGTATGGTGGCTGCTGAGAGTAGGTATATTGAGTATAATGAGGAGGGTCAGCCTGAAAGATGGGATTTTGGAATGTGAAAACCGAGGGATCGAAAGCATGCTTGGGTAGTGATGGTTGTGTGGTGGCGGAGCATGGTGGAGCCGTGAAGATGTTGGGAGCAGCTCCGGATGGGAACACCTGGGGGCGAACCTCAGAAGGTGTTCCTAGGAAGTGAGCAGTTATGGTAGGTTGCCCCAAAGGAGTGTTTGGGTGGCTGATGGGGACAGTAGTAGCACCTCCAGATCTAGGGAATAACTCCGGGAATCCGGGAATGGTGCTTGGAGGTTCCTTTCCGTTGTTCCAAGCATCCCACATTTCTATCAATCGCAGGTGCAAGATCCGATTTCCTTCAGCTGTAAAAGACTCAGAGGTCGGGACCCCCGAGATGGGGCTGTCTTCGGGTATGGGGATTGCAGGCAGAGTCATTTCAGACGACATCTCTGTATTTCCTTTAGATCTGGTGAAATAGCGATGTGAGGCCAGCTTACCACAAACCAGCCATTATTTCTAAAAAGCTCAGCTGGAATATGGACAGCAACAACGGTTAGTTTTGAAACAAATAATAGATAGGTAACCGCACATTGGAGTGTGATGCACCTATATAGTTAAATGAATATCTATATGTTTGCTCTGGTTGCATGCGTCATCCCGGCTTTTCTCTTGTTCCTTTTCTCTTTTCTTTCTCTTTTGTTTTATTTTCTCTCATTTTCTTTTCCTTCTTTTCATTTTCCGCTCTTCCCTTTTCTTTTGACATGGTTTGTCTCGATTCTTTATTTTCTCTTTTTGCATTTCTTTTCCTTTCTTGTTTTTCTTTTATTTCCCTCCCTCGTATATTTTCTCTTCCCTTTTTTCCTTAGGGTTACGGTCGAATCCTATGGAGATTGCCTACGTATCATGACCCCGCATGAATCAGACCAAGCGTAGTTCGCACAAAATAAAATGTAAAATAGAAGCAAAATGTTTTGGGATTTTCAATTTTATTGATAGCAAATACTTTGATTACAAAGACTCAAAACTGACGAATTAAACAACATAACAGATTCTGATAAAAGAAAAACTACAGACTCCAACGTCAACTATTCTATTTCAAAAGAAAATACAGACTCAAACAACTGACAGACTCTTAGCAAAAGAAAAGACAGACTCAAACACTGACAGACCCTAGAAGAAAGGAAATATGATAATCACGAATACATTAAAGCTCCTGGTACCCGCGGGACATCGTTCGGTCTCGCCGCGGGCCTATATGCAAGTTCTCCTTGAAGTCTGTCCAGGTCACTCATTATTTGCTTCACAAATATCATCACCAATGCAAAGAAGGTGGTACGAGTCATGTTCTCGCACATTTGGCATTTCCTAGTAATGTAGCGAGCAACGGTTAAGATTCTTTCTCTGATTCTACCCTTTTCCTGAAGCAACCGCCCTATATATTGGGCCCTGGCTTCCAAAGTCTGCTCGGCTATCTGGTTTTGTTCCTGGAGTTGTTGCAAGTCCATTTCTAATTGTGCCAATGCCGCGTAACAATGCTCTCTTTCAACCTTGAATTCTTTTGCCTGTTTGATCATTTTGTTCTCTGTGGCGATGACCCTTTTCCTTAACCCCGCAACCTCATTATCGTATTCTTCTTTCAACTGTTTAATCATGCGGGCTCGTTCTTCCGCATTTTTAGCCAATTGTTTTCGAACCCCGGCTAATTCTCTTTCTGCTTTGTTGAGGTCAAAACTGTAGTCATTCACTTTTTGCCTTAGATTTTCTATAAGTTTTACATCTTTGGCGCTCCTGACGGGATCTTCGGCCGCTAGCTTCATCTTTTGGATTTGGGCTCGTAAGGCTTCATTCTCTTTGGCCAATTTCTTTCTCTCACCCTCATCAGCCGCGACTTGCACGCTGTTTTCAAACTGGAGGTCTTGGACCTATTTTTCTAATACTCCTATGCGGGCCTTGTATTCCCTTTCTTTTTCCAACCAACCCTACTGATCCTGTGATGATTCGACAAAGTCCTGGAGGTGTGGTCTTTTAGCTGGCCTCTCGTACTCATGTTCTCTCCTATACCAAGCAGGATATCCTGGCGACACTTCGCCTTTGGACCGATCCTGTACGCAAGTATTTGCTTTTAAATATTGACATTCGTTCAAAATCTGGCGGACTCTTGCTTCAGGAAACTGTCTGTCAGGGCTAATCTCAATTACCTGAGCACTAAGATCCTCATCCTTTGGCACTATTTGACATCTCCCAAGTTGTCTCAAAACCCGATATGGAGCGTAAGGCTGGATGCTCTTAAGTCCAATCAAGAGAAAATGTGACCTAGCCGCTGACATATACATGATTTCATCAACGGGTAACCATCCAAGCGTCCACTGTATCTGACTGGCAGTGGGAGTCCGAAAGTATGATGTCCATGCGGTTACTCCTTTAGGTAAGCTGACCCTGTCAATCTTTGTGTAGAACTCCCCTATGCAGGTTTTCTCAGATGAACCATAACTCAGGAATTGAGGGCGATGGCACAGGTGTTCAGTCATCCACATTTGCAACAAGAGATTGCACCCTTCAAAGAAGTTCCCTCCGGCTTTGCAGGCTGTGAGAGCTCGGAAGATTTCAGCTATTATCATGGGTGCAAGAGTGCTTTTGGCTTGAGTCATTAAAGTATTGACGACCCTGGTTATTTTTATGTCAATGTTTCCATCTTTCCTCGAAAATACCAAAAGTCCCAGAAAAACCACCATAAAAGCAAAACGCCTATGTTCTTCCCATTTTTGGCGGTTTCCTTTACTACATATCTTGTTTTCCGGGTTGTTGAACCCTCCTATGTGGCCATATCTGTGGTATATGAAGTGTGGAGTACAAAAACCCTTTGCCAAGTCCGGATTGTGGACCGTTCTGATTATCTTCAGTGAGTCTAAGAACCTGTGCACAGCTACAGTTCTTGGGGCAACCAAGTATTTTTGTCTTAAAGGCACCTCATTGTTTCCAATGTACCCGGCTATCTCCTCCAAGGTCGGGGTTAGTTCAAAGTCCGAGAAATGGAAGACGTTATGTGCGGGTCCCAACATGTGACCAATGCTCTGATGATGTCTCCCCGAGGCACAATCTCTAACAAACCAGTAAGCCCTTTCAAATACTTTTTGACCTCGTCCTGTCCTTTTTTACCAGATCGTTCCACCATAGACGCAACTCCAGAGGTATTTTAGTCATGATTGAGAAAGGTTCATTTTGAATCGTGCTCATCCTGCACATTTATTAAGGTGCTTTAATCACTTATT
>NW_017677770.1:18515-27321 GCF_001879085.1 Nicotiana attenuata
AGGTTTTTTTATGTTTAATAGACAAAAGATTAAAGACTAACAAAACATAGGATTAAACTAACCTTGAACTAATTAATTTCTAAAACTAACTAAATCCCAATTTAAAAGGAAAACTAAACAAAAATGCAAAATGACTATTTTTGTTATTTTTCTCTTATTTTGGAATTAATTAACTAGTAAACCTAAAAATATAGAATTGGGTTCTAAATGCAAATGTGCTATTTTTTTTGTATTTTTTATGAATTATGTCAACTAAAAAATGCACACAAAAAATGCAATCAATCACAAAATCATGCAATTAAATTCTAAAAATCAAATAATAAAAGAAAAAATCCTAATTTTATGAATTTTATAGGAGTAATTTAAGCGAGGCAAAAATCACGTGCTCACAGTCATTCCATCCATCATCGGGAAGAGCCACCCGGTTCACACAAATTCCACCTTTGGAAAGAACCGTGGCATTAAGAAAACCAAAGGCTTATTGCAAAAACTCAAAACAAGAGGCTACGAACATAAAATAAGAAGCTAAGAAATGAAAAATGCGGAAAGTGAAATGAATATGTACAAGAGGGGATTTAGACAAATATACAATAGGGAGAATAAATATATACATAAGAAGGTAACTTTATATACAGACCCAAAGTAAAAAGTAAGAAAAGTGCAATGAAATGCTAAAGTTATATACATACCAAAGATAAAAAAAGAAGAAAGAAATCATAAAATATTATCATATGTACAGTCATCCAAATCCAAATAGGGCTACCCCCTCAAATGAAAGCTGGCATTGTCCTCAATGCCAACTAACCAAAATAAGCACAAAAAGAGAGAAGAGAGGAAAAAGAAACTCCCTATGGGTCCTCCGTCTTCATGGGATCCTGAGTCTGGGTCCCTGGGTCCTCTGTCTCTGCTGGGACCTATGCCTGGACCTGGACTAAGTCCTGGGCTGACTCCTGGGGCTGGCTGGAGGAATCTCCCTGCGGGTCCTCCAACTGTATGACTTCGTCATCTGAACGGGGAATCACCCTCCTCCTCTTGGGAGGCCTCTCTAGCTCCTACTCTGGCTGGGGCTGGGCTGCTGGTGCTGGGTCATGCAATAACAAATCTAAAGGCAGTTGATCCGCCTTCAGCCTATCAACCTCTACCCTGAGCTTCTTTACCGACTCCTTTGAAGCCCGAGTCTTCCTCATTTTCTTTGCCTCCTTTGCAAGCTCCTTGAGTGCTTTTCCATGTGAATCAATGGCCTCTGTGATCAATTTCTGGTTCTCTAGGAGCTTCTTCTGGTTGTCCAAAAGCTCCTTGAGAGTGTCCTCAATGGACTGTGGGACCTGTGGAGGGGGAGGTGCTGACTGGGCTGCCACCGTAGTAGATAGTAAAGACAACTTAGAAGAATCTGTCTGCATCCAGTTGTTGATGCTGACGAGGGCCTGGCTCAGACGGTGGGCAGTCAATGGGTAGGTAGAGATGGAAGGTATGTCTGGAGCTGTAGAAGTGGATGGACCTGGGGGCATGTCTGCTGAGGTGGAAGGAGGCTGAGTAGGAGCCACTACCACTACTGGCTCTTCAGACTGGCCAGTTGAAGCAGTGGCTTTTCCCTTGTAGTTCTTGCTTTTAGGGTTGTCATCACCCTGCAGGCTGTACCATGAGAACGGTGCTTTTGCTTTAACTTTCACATCAAATTTCCGCTTCCCTGCCTCTAAGTCCTTCAGGTACATGGTCAAGAAGCTGGGGAAGGGATAGTTTCTATCACCTTCGTTCACCACCCGTGTAATAACCCAAGACATCACATTCCCGACGTTAATCGGGTACCCCGCCATGATTGATGCTACCAATATAGCTCGGTGAAGAGGGAGTGAGTTGTCGTGGGTAGTGAGGTCTAGTCTGCTGCACACGAATGTCTCCCACCCCTTAGCCTCGAAATTCAAACTTCTCCTTAAGATCTTCACTCCCGCATTCAACCAATCGGGGGTGGTACCTGGGATTGCCAAGTACTGTGCCAACCAAGGACGAGCTTCCTCACCCAATGCCATCTTCTCCAAATATAATGATCCGTCCTCCTCATTGAAGCCCAAGTAGTCATTTATTGCTTTTCCATCAAATAGTACTTTTAAATTCCTCACCTTGGTCACTTTGGTGCCCTTTTTGATGTGGGCAACATTGGTGTAGAACTCCTTGACCAGGTGCTTGTTTGCATCCTCACAGTTGCTTAAGAAGTACTCCCATCCCACCCTCTCTCTAAACTGTCTACTCACATTGGGGTTGTGAGGCAAGAGGTCTCTATCGATGAAACTTCATTCAGGTATTAGCTTCCTCTCGGGCCACCACTCTCTGAACTTGTGATAGGCAACCTCACTCACAAGTCGATCTTGCCATGCCTCCGGATTTCTAGTTCTCTCTACTCCTCCCACCTGAGGCTGACCCCCTTCTACTTCATCCCCTATTTATGCTACAGGGCTCTCTCCGGATAGTGAAGCTGTAGGAGATGCGGAATATTCTTTTTCACTGCCAGCGTTTGAGCCCTCAGATGACTCAGAAGATACACGCACTGGTGCTCGGGCAGTGGGAGAGCCTTGAGGAGTAGGTTCATCAGTCAGCCTAAACCTGTCCGGGAAGTCATATATAAACTCCGGGACAGAGTCAGAATCAGACACCTCCCGGGAAGGCTCATACTCACTTCCCGATGAGTGGGAAGCAGCTCTATCAACAGTCCGGATCGCCTTCCTTGTTGCTTTTATTGCTTCCCGAACTTGGGGGATCAATTTTATCTTTCCATGTCCCCTCCCCCGGGAGGACTCTCCTCATCCTGGTTGTTTATCACCTTTGCCTCTTGATCTCACCATTGTCTGCAAGCAACATTCAGTCATGCTTTGTTAGTATAAATAGAATCAATTAATTTGACAGTTGCAGGAAAATAGTTGCAGACATTACAAAAATGCAGAATGCGGATCGCACAAAATGCAGTGCGGACGCAAAGATGCCACTGCGGACCGCACAAAATCCATTGCGGTCCGCACAGAGGTGGGGTTCAGACTATCCACTCTCTGAATCTGTGCACCGCGGATCGCACTAAATGCAATGCGGTCCGCATTGAGGCACTGCGGACCGCACAAAATACAATGCGGCCGCAGTCCTCAAGTTCCACTTTCAGATGTTATTTCACCGCGGTCCGCACTAAATGGCATTGCGGACCGCACCAAAACCACCGCGGTCCGTACTGAGTGCCCAGCAGCAGCACCAACCTAGGGTTCAATGTTTTGTCCATTTTTATCCTAATTTTTACCTACTAATGATTCCCTAGGTGTTGCCTCAGTGTTTTATCTAGTTATGCCTAATTAAAACATGATTAACTAACCTAAGCTACAAATTGAAAGAAAAATGGGAAGAAAAGAAGAAAACTAAGAGAAAATTGAAAGTCAAAAGAAAATAACAAAATTAAACAACTACAAAGGAATTAAAGTTACCAGAAATGAGATGCACTGATGATTAATCGCAACAATTTAGTTGAGTTCGTGCAATTTTAGGGAGTGACAGTGATGAACAGTGATTTTTAGGGCTTTGAGAGTAAAGAGATCGAAAAGTTTAAATGGAAGGCCTTAGGTCCTATTTATAGAAAAAGGTCCTGCCCCAGCTCACTTACCTACCGCGGACCGCACAAAATGGTATTGCAGTCCGCATTGCTCAGGAACATGCAAGTTTGAGAAGGCAACCACTGCGGACCACATAAAATGCACCGCGGCCGCAGTGGTCCACCGCGGACCGCACAAAATATAATGCGGCCGCGGTGGAAAACTCCAGAGAGTCGGTTTTCACATCAACCATCAGTGCGGTACGCACTGATTTTGTGCCCCCGCACTAAGTTCTTTGCGGCCGCACAAAATGTAGTGTTGTCCGCATTGCAAACTTCAGAGACTTGATCAATTTTTTCCACTTTGTCCTGCACCACATCAACACAATCCTGTAGCATCTCACAACCAGTCAGTCCAAAAATAAATCCTATACTACAATGAAAATCAAAGAAAAATGAAAAGAAAAACACATGAGTTGCCTCCCAAGAAGCGCCTGATTTAACATCGCGGCACGACACATTTTACCATCAAATCATTTTAGATGAGAAGTGCCACCACGTGGCTGTCATCAATTTTTTCCCAGGTGGTGCTTGACCCTGTGCCCATTAACTCTGAAAACCTCCCCATTTTTGTTCTTCAAATCAAGTGCACAGAGTCACAAACACCACTTCAAAAGGTCCACTCCATTTTGACTTAAGCTTTCCCGGAAACAAACGTAACCGAGAGTTGAACGAGAGAACTAAATCACCCACTTTGAACTCCTTGCCACGAGCATATTTATCATGAAGGTACTTCATCTTGTCCTTGTACAAGGATGAACTGGAGTAGGCATGGAATCGGAATTCATCAAGTTCATTATGCTGCTCCACATGAAGATTTGCTGCCACATCCCATTCAAGGTTCAATTTCCTCAAAGCCCACATGGCCTTGTGCTCTAACTCAACCGGTAGATGGCAAGCTTTCCCAAACACCAACCGATACGGAGACATACCAATCGGAGTCTTGTAAGCGCATAGAGCATCATCTAACTTCTTAGACCAATCGGTCCGATTTGCATTGACCGTTTTAGACAGAATACTCTTGATTTCCCTGTTTGAGACTTCAACTTGGCCACTCGTTTGAGGATGATAAGGAGTAGAAACTTTTTGGTTGACACCATAATTTGGAAGCAAGGTGTTAAAAGCTCTATTGCAAAAGTGCGACCCCCCATCACTTATGATTGCCCGAGGAGTGCCAAACCTTGTAAAAATGCTCTTTTTGAGAAACTCAACCACACTTCGAGCTTCATTGTTGGGCAAAGCCACGGCCTCGACCCATTTTGAAACATAGTCAACTGCCACTAGAATGTAGGTGTTCCCGCACGAGCTTACAAATGGGCCCATGAAATCAACACCCCACACATCAAAAATATCCACTTCTAGAATGGTGTTGAGAGGCATCTCATCTTTCTTCGAAATACCACCCGCTCGTTGACATTTGTCACACCTCTTTTATAGAAAGTTGGCCAGTAAAACCCAACTAAGGACCTTTGAAGCTGTCCTCGCCCTGCCATGATGGCCACCATAAGGAGAGGAATGACAAGCCTCTAAGATACTCAACTACTCCTCCTCAGGGACACACCTTCGGATCACTCCATCGGTGCAAATCTTGAATAAGTACGGCTCATCCCAATAGAAATCCAAACTATCCCGTTTGAGCTTCTTCCTTTGGTTAGAAGAGAGCTCACACGGGATTATACCAGTCACAAGGTAATTAGCAACATCCGCAAACCATGGCATATCATTCATTGACACAGAAAGTAGCTGCTCATCGGGAAATGCATCATAGATATCTAAGCCATCACACGGCCTCCCTTCCTCCTCCAAGCGGGACAAGTGGTCCGCCACTTGGTTTTCACTACCTTTCCGGTCCATGATTTCCAAATCAAACTCTTGAAGTAACAAGACCCATCGCATCAGCCTAGCTTTGGAGTATTTCTTCGTCATCAAATACCTAAGATCTGCATGATCGTTGTGCACTATGACCTTGGCTCCCATGAGATATGGCCGAAATTTTTCCATTGCGAAAACAATAGCCAAGAACTCTTTCTCAGTTAACATGTAGTTCCTTTGAGCCTCATTCATCGTCTTGCTCGCGCAGTACACAGGATAAAACATTTTGTTCACTCTTTGACCCAAAACTGCCCCAACCGCAACATCACTCGCGTCGCACATGAGCTCGAAAGGGAAGCTCCAATTGGGTGCGGTAATGATAGGGGTGGTGGTCAACTTATGCTTGAGAAGTTCAAATGCTTGCATACATCCCTCATCGAACACGAACTTGGCATCCTTTTCTAGTAGCTTGCACAAAGAATTCACTACCTTCGAAAAGTCCTTGATAAATCTCCGGTAGAACCCCGCATGCCCAAGAAAACTTCTAACCCCTTGACAGAAATGGGGGGAGGAAGCCTTGAAATCACCTCTATTTTGGCCTTGTCCACCTCTATGCCATGCTTTGAAATTTTATGACCCAACACTATGCCCTCCTCAACCATGAAGTGACATTTTTCCCAATTGAGCACAAGATTGGTGTCTTCACAACGGGCCAACACTCTATCCAGATTTGTCAAACATCCTTCATGAATCACCCACAACACTAAAGTCGTCCATGAACACCTCCAAAATATCTTCCACCATATCGGTGAAAATAGCCATCATACATCGTTGGAATGTTGCCGGTGCATTACACAACCCAAAAGGCATCCGAGAAAAGGCAAAGGTGCCATATGGACAAGTAAATGTGGTCTTCTCCTGATCCTCCAGAGCAATCAAGATTTGGTTGTACCCAGAATATCTATCCAAGAAACAATAGAAGGCACGCCCAGCAAGACGATCAAGCATCTGGTCAAGGAAAGGCAATGGGAAGTGATCCTTGCGGGTCACCTTGTTCAGCTTGCGGTAGTCCATGCATACCCTCTATCCGGTAACTGTCCGGGTTGGAATTAGTTCATTTTTAGCATTGGTCACCACGGTCATACCACCCTTCTTCGGCACACACTGCACCGGCGAAGTCCACGAGCTATCAGAGATAGGGTACACAACCCCCGCATCTATCCACTTGAACGCCTCCTTTTTCACGACTTCTTGCATTGCCTCGTTCAACCTCCTTTGATGTTCCAAGGAAGGTATTGCATCATCTTCAAGAATAATCTTGTGCATACAGAATGCGGGGCTTATTCCCCGAATGTCAGCTAAAGTCCATCCAATTGCCTTCTTCCGCTTTTTCAGTACCACCAATGTGGCATCTACCTGCATGTTAGTAAGATAAGAGGAAAGAATAACTGGCAAAGTTGAATTAGGGCTTAAGAATTCATACCTGAGGTGTGGAGACAATGGCTTCAACTCCAACACCGGAGGCTCCTCAATTGAAGGCTTTGTTGGAGGAGTCTTTTTATTTTCAAGATCCAAAGAGAGTTTCCTAGGCTCATAAGAATAAGAGCCCATTCCATGTAAAGCATTCACGCACTCCACTCGGCCCTCATCATCATTGACATCAAGATTCAACAATACGGCCTCCAGAGGGTCCTCCACATTGATCATTGCACTAGTATCATCAATTACCACAGTCGTGACAAGATCCATAAATGAGCACACCTCTGTACAATTGGGCTGCTTCATTGACTTGCACACATGAAAGACCACGTTTTCATCACCCACCCGGAAAGTGAGTTCCCCTGCTTCCACATCAACTAAGGCCTTCCCCGTAGCAAGGAAAGGTCTCCCCAATATGATCGGAACTTCATAATCTACCTCACAATCCAAGATCACAAAATCAGCTGGCAAGATAAATTTGTCCACCCGGACGAGAACATCATCTATTATACCCAAAGGCCTCTTCATCGATCTATCTGCCATTTGCAACCTCATGGAAGTTGGCCTCGGTTGCCCAATACCCAAAGTCTTGAAAACTGAGTAGGGCATCAAGTTGATACTCACCCGCAAATCACATAGAGCTTTGGCAAAGTCTGTACTCCCAATAGTGCAAGGAATGGTGAAAGCACCAGGATCCTCCAACTTCGGAGCCATTGAATGTACTATATCACTAACTTGGTGGGTCATCTTGATAGTTTCACAGTCCATGGATCTTTTCTTTGTCACCAAATCTTTCATGAATTTAGCATAGCCAAGCATTTGCTCCAAAGCCTCCACCAAAGGCACATTAATGGATAAGCTTTTCATCATGTCAATGAACTTTTTGAGCTGATTCTCATTTTTCTGCTTTGCTAGCCTCTGGGGATAAGGTGGAGGTGGCCTAGGCAAGGGTGCCTTGGCTTTTGGCACAACCGGCTCCGGCATGTCTATTACGTGTTCCCTAGATGGGTTCACTTCATTCTGTGTTCCACCTCGGCATCTTGAATATCAATCCTCACATCTTCATTCACATTTTCATCAATCACATTCTCAACCACCAAAGGAACTTCATCTTCTTGCAACTCAACTTCTTCACCCAAAATTTGCTTTTGTTTGGAGGCATTCACATCACCGCCTCGTCCACTCCTTGTAGTTACCGCCATAACATGATTGTTCCCACCCTTTAGGTTAACTACCGTATCACTCGGTAGAGCCCCCTTAGGGTGAGTATTCAAGGACTGTGAGATTTGGCCTAGCTGAACCTCCAAATTTCTGATGGAAGTGTTGTGAGAAGCCAATTGCGCATCGGAGTCAGCATTCTTTTTCATCATCTGTTCAAACATCATTTCAATTCTCCCCATTTCATTGTTGGAAGAACTAGGACCCTGGGATGGAAAAGGCAATGGGTTGCTCGGTTTTTGGTACATTGGGGGCCTTTGAAAGCCTTGCCCCTGATTTCCTTGGTTTTTGTTCCATCCACCCTGGTTGTTGTTTCCATCCCAATTGTTGTTGTTGCCCCAGTTTCCTTGATTGCTCCGATAGTTGTTTTGATTGCCCCAATTTGGATTTTGATTATTATTTCCCCAATTGTTGTTCCCTTGTTGTTGATTATTCCAATTATTGTTGCCTTGTTGTTGGTTACCCCAATTGCCTAGGGATCTCCATTGTTGCTGCTGGTTAGAAGAATTGCCCCTTTGGCCTTGATAATTATTCACATATTGTACCTCTTCATTCTGCCCATCATAGTCATCATCTTGGAATCCCCACAATCATATCAAATTGATCCGAATCCCTTAGGTTCTGTTGACCTCTTGTCTTCTATTGTTCACTAGCATGTTGACACCCGTTCATGGC
>NW_017677771.1:0-27321 GCF_001879085.1 Nicotiana attenuata
TCCTTCAAAAAAGGTTTTGCCAATTTGTGATTGATTCAAAATTCCTTTTAATAAGTTTCGATTGATTGTTACTGATTTTCTTTAATTAAACCTTTCTTCACCTTTTCTGGTTGGATTCATTCATACCAAAACTCAATTTCTGATTTTTACTGGCTGTTGATTGATTGCCTGTCCTTATTTGCACAAACCATGTTGCTATCAAACTCTTTCCTTAAATAGTTTTATGTGTATTTGCCCTTCTTGTACTACTTTGGAAAAGATTTTGATCAAATTCTTTCCTTATTTATTCTGCCCGTTTGAAATCAGAATCCCTTAATTAAAAGGAGACCTTATGTAATTGATTTCAAAACTATTTTCTTACCTTTTTCTTACTTGCTTTCTGCACTATAAAGGGCACGACCTTTCAGCACTTTAAGACACCTTGAGTTCAATACTCTAACACATATTACTTACTTTCAATTTCAATACTCTTACGCTTCACCCAACACTCTACTCTCTTCTGAGATATTCTGACTATTTGCTTGCAATTTGGCTTTACATGACTACTGCTTTTACTTTCTTGTTTCCCTGAAACTGGTCTGTTCTAATTTAAGTTTCAGCCTCATCCCAATGTGTTTACTTCACAGCTTCTATCATCCTGTCTACTTTGCTGTCTATGCTTAGTGTTAAATATGTATGTTGTCCTCTTTGCATCCGTTTTCTGATGTAAATCCCCATACCCCTATTCACCTCTATGTGTTTGAGTTAAGGTTCAGGCATGGCAGCATCCAAATTGTTGCTCATGTCTGTGCTTGATCCTTTAAAAGATCCTAACTCCCAAACAATGTGGCTAACAGGCTGGTTGGGGTGTGCCAGCACTGCCAATTGCTGGGTATGACCACCAGCCTGTCTTGACTTTCCCCTAAAGCCCTTTCTACACTTACACTCACTCTTAGTTTCTATGTTCTGCCCCCCTCCTATGAGCCTTGCTTTGGGGACCTTGAGTTCCCTCTAAACTTGGACATTTGAGGGATGACCCTTCCACACTGCACTATAATTCAATTCTGTAATGAATTTGGGTGCAAGCACTGCCCAGAGTTCACGAGGCTCTTGGGAACTCTGACACACCCAGAAAATGAGAAAGGCTTTGGAAATTGGATCTTTGGAGTTAGTTTATTTCATATTTCAGACCTGGAGTCAGAATCAGGCTCTCCTTGGTTGTACTCTAATTTCTTATGTAATTTTACTCTTCTTGATTCGTTCTGGTTTAAAATAATTTTGTAATAACTTATGGGGGTTTTAGTGAAAAGGGAAGGGTCACTCATGTATGCATAAGGGTAGATATCATGCTCTTAGGTATTTACTTCTGCAATCGTATCCTGCTTTTGTTTCTGCATTCTCGAAATCATGTCCTATAGGTTTTCTGCACTTCTACATTTTAGAAATCATGTCTATAAGTTCTGTCTTTCATACAAAGATATCATATAAATAGTTCCTGCATTTCTGTATCTCATATAGAGAACATGTCAATAGGATTCTGCATTTCTGCATCTCATATAGAGAACATGTCTATAGGATTCTGCATTTTTGCATCTCATATAGAGAACATGTCTATAGGATTCTACATTTCTGCATCTCATATAGAGAACCTGTCTATAGGATCTCTTAATTTCTACATAAACATCTATCACTAGGCAAACAGTTTATAGGTTTAAATAACAAATTGCCTTCTAGATACCATGCCTATAGGACTCCTGCATTTCTATAAACGTTTTTCAAACCAACCACACTTAGAAAGCATGCCTATAGGAGTAACCAGCTGAATCTGAATCGTCTACAAGTCTAAAATCAGTGGTAACGATACCCAATACCCGCAAAACTTATGTTTTTCTATAATCAGCAAGCCTTCTTTAAAATCAGTGTACTCCTGCATTATTAGATATCATGCCTACAGGTTTCACCAAGGCAAGCCATTAGGTAATTAATCAACTGCACCAATCTTTGATAATTACAACCAGCAGGCAGGCCTAATTCGGACTTTTTATCTGAAAATATGTGATAAATCAGCCTCCCTTAACGCTTTAAGTTAATTCAGACCATAGCCAGTACATGCAAGACATGCTAAACAATTTGTCTTTAAGTGAGGAGGCATGTCTGAGCCTTTTTAACTGTTATGTGTTTCCCATATCTGCTTTATGTGTTTTTTGTTTGTCGCCTTAGAATTTTATCCTTTTAAACTCTGAAAAGCCCCAAATCTCCCTCCCCTTTTAGGACTAGTAGTTCCAAATGCCTCCGGGACTGATAGGATTGGGACGGGTAATAGCATGCAATAAGTAACGAGACTATTCCGCGCTTTAATACTTTAACGGGGTGGGAAAGGGTAGATATGGATATGATGACCACGCGATAACACCACGTGTATAAACGGTTACCGGGTGTTGTGTGGGGTGATCCGTATTATTTGTAAACCTAGGACTCCCCCTTCCCTTTACTTGTTTAATCTTTCAGAATTTCTTTTGTTTTTTAAAAAGAAACTGCTCAATTTTCAGCTTCTTTAACTTTTCTTTTACTTCAATTACTTGCATCAATTACATAAAAACCTTCCTTTTACTTGTTTATTTTCAAAACTTTAAAATTGCTTTCTTCCCAACTTTCAGCTTCTTTAGCTTCTTTTGCTGCTTGCAACCGTTATGTAAAAACTATCTCGTATTTGCAATTCTTGCCTGTTCACTTGTCATTTGCACTTAAAGTCATAATTGTAGCATGGCCGGGAACCACACTAGTGGATCTTGAGGGGTGCCTAACACCTTCCCCTCGAGATAATTTCAAGCCCTTACCCAATCTCTGGTTTTCCTAAATCAAATTTCTTTAATGTCCTAATGCACTTAATCATTAGGTGGCGACTCTTCAATTGCAAACCCAATTCCCAAAAGGAAATAAGTTGTCCGCCCAAATGTCATAAACCCGATTTCGCGAGAGAAAGGGGGCATCGACAGTGTGCAGAGCTTGAGAAAAATAGACAACTTCAGGAAGACCTAGGAAAAGTGAAGAGTGACCTAGAAAAATCACTTAAGTGGACCTTGTCCTTTGATGCAATCACTGGTATGTATACAAACAGTGGGGGAAACAGGCAAGGAATCGGGTTTCAAAGGGAAAAGAATCCCTACAAACCTCATAGCAAATACGTTACTGTACCTGATAACTCGCTCTACACTCACTGTGGTAACACCGGGCATTTTAAGGAAAATTGTAAGGCCAGATTTCAATATCAACAAAAAAACAAAGTTTTTGCTGAAAAAGTAACTACTGCTAGGGAACCTGGTCCTTCATATAAAAAATGTGTGATGCTTGCTTGGACCAAAAGAGCCCTCATTCACCTCTTTCCTAATTACACGGCCTAAGTCTAACTCTTGATTTCCTTGTGCAGGGAACATTGAAAGGGAGCAGCCAACAATGGTACATGGATAGCGGCTGCTCGAAGCACATGACTGGAAGTACAAATGATTTCCTTTCCTTGAAGGCCCTGCAGGGAGGGAGTGTATCCTTTGAAAATGGCAAGAAGGGATACATTCTGGGAGTTGGAAAGATCGGGAAGTCTCTATCTCACTCTATGAAAATGTGTACTACGTGAACGGGTTGAAGTACAGCTTGCTGAGTGTTTCCCAAATCTGTGACAAGGGAAAAAAGTGGAAATTGTATCCAATATATGCACAGTCACAAATCTTGTGACTGGTGAAGTGGTGTTAGTGGCCAAAAGATACAAAAATATCTATGTTGCTGACTTTGATTCCTTACAAAATGGGGATCTCAACTATTTGAGTGTTGTTAATGATAATGCTGAGCTGTGGCATAGAAGGTTGGGTCATGCAAGTTTCTCGTTGCTGAACAAATTGGTCAAGAAGGACCTGGTTCGTGGTCTACCCAAGTCAAGCTTCAAGGATCACATGGTGTGTGATGCATGTGTAAAAGGAAAGCAAGTCAGATCCTCTTTCAAGCCCAAAAAGGAAGTTAGTACCTCAAGGTCACTTGATCTCCTCCATATGGATCTATGTGGACCTATGAGGGTTCCAAGTAGAGGAGGGAAGAAGTACATATTTGTTATAGTGGACGACTATTCCAGATTCACTTGGGGGAAGTCTGAGTACCCCGTGAGCCACTATTGCTTCAGCCTTTGACCTTTCAGGGAGTTACTTGTCCACCTTTGTTATTTTTTTTTTTGCTTTGTTTGTGCATTGGGGACACTCTTTTAAGTGTAGGTTGAGAAAATTCCTCTAGATAATTAGTAGTAGTAAAAAAACGTTAACTTCTTATTTAGAGTTTCACTTCTTATTTTTATTTATGTAGTAGTGTAGTATTTTAGTAGTAGTTTTAGTAACTTAATTTTTTTTTAAAATATGGAAAATCAAAAAAAAAATTGAAAAATTTGTAACTTTTCCTGACGATGGATCTCCTAGACAGTTTTCTTGAGGGATTAAATCCTAAACAATTTTTTTTAAAAAATAGAAAAATCCAAAAAAAAAAAAAACATGTCTTTTGTTTTTTGTAGCAATAATCCCCCGTGGTTTTCTTTGTGGATCGGTTCTTTTCAATGGGATTTATTTTGAACCGGGTAGTAATTTATTATTTTTAGAGTAGGTTAGACTTTAGAGAATAAATGGAAGAAAGATGAGATACCTAGGCGCCCTTGACTTTTTTTGATAGTAGCATATTTATACTTTGGCATGTGTAGTAACTTCCCTATGATTTGAAATTATGGATGATGACTTGCTTAGTTGGATAGCATGTTTTGTGACGTCTATGTCTCATTTTCTTGACTTGTGTTCACTTTGTTCTTAATGATTAATATCTCGTGGCTCCGTGAATACTTGCATTTGTTGAGAGTCAGAATGGAACCGTCCTTAGTGAGTCATGTGCCATGTGTGGTGAGATTTTTGTGTGGTCCATGTATTGTACTTGTGTCTAGAACTTGCCCGGTATGTGAATTGAAGCGAAATTTTAGGTGATGCTCGATTTGAAAAATAATTTATGCTTTCTTTGATCTTTTTGAGCTTATTGCATACCATAAATAAAATTTATCCCTAGTTAACCCTTTTGAGCCTATAGACTTTTATTTGACACCCACATTACGAGCCTATTCCCTTTTGTTCTTAATTGAAATTTTTGATCCTTTTACCTCTTAAAGCACTTTAATTGTGAAATGAGAGCTTGAAGAAGAAAGGAGGGAATGTGGGGTGGCTTTTGAGTGGAACCAATGAAATAAAGAAGGGTGCACTTGTTTTATAAAATAATACACCACTACCGGAAGTTGAAAAAGAAAAAAAATTGAAAAAAAAAAGAAAAAACATGTAGATGAATAAATATCTTGTTTTTTCTAGTGGAGTGTAACTGACGATAGTGCTCAAAGAAAAAGGAAATATTTTTGGGGGTAATACTGTTTGTGAAATCGAAGTGGGTTGAAGCATTTGCGCTTAAGTTATTTGGTGAGGTGCTAAAAAGTGCTTAGGAGGGTGAACCACTATTCCTATATATATCCTACCCGTCCCTTAGCCCACATTACAACCATGAAAAAGTCCTAATTAAGTTTAGGTCGAGCGAACTTACATTAGTTGAGATTTACATTAAGAAAAAGCCTATGGTACCAATTGTGTGCATGTGACTTCTTTGTGAGAGCGAGAGATTTCTTTTATATACAAGTGAGTCCTTTAACTAAATTTGATCATGAGATTCGAATCTCTTGTTCTTTTTGTGAGGGCACATGGTTTTACGAGGGATAGGTAACATTATTAGCTTTCTCTATGATGTTAGGTGTTCAAGCCACGAGTACATTGTGACATTGAGTCGGTTTGTGAGGCTAGGATTGTTTTGAGCATGTTGTATTTGTTTGAATATTTTTGAAGTATGGCATAAGTTAAAAGGGAAGTATGTAGTGATTGCATATGCTAGATTTTAATTATTGCTATCAGCCATGGTCATTGGTGTAGAGTGCTCAAAGATAGAGTTATTTGTTGGTTGACTCGAGGACGAGCAACGTTTAGGTGTGGGGTGTTGATGTTTGGCTTAAAGTATGCATAATTTTACATCGGTTGCCTCACATTGTGCTCATGTCTCGTATACTTTTGGATGTATAATATAATGATTTATGCTAATTTATGGTATTTCTATGTGTAGGAATCATTCGGATGCAATTTGGGACGAAGGCGCAAATTGGAGAGAAAATGGGAAGAAAAGGCAAAAGTGCACATTTGAGGGCCACAGGCAGCGTGGGCGCTACCTGTGGTGCTCAAAACAGAATGCTAAAAAGTTGAGCGCTAGGGCCAGTGCCCCACGCAGCCCCGAACGCTCAAAACGTGAACATGTTCTATTTCGATCGGGACTCGGTTATTTCGACCCCAAGACGTCCCCAACTCATATAAAAGACAACCTAAACCTATTTTGAGGAAGGAGAACGTTTTTGAGAGGAAAACACAAGCACATAGCCGCCGTGGAGGCAGGAATTCATCAAGTTCCATCTTTATTCCACCAAACATAGTAATTTTTATGTTTTTTTGTATGATTTGTTGTTTGGCTACCATGTCTATGTGGAGCTAAATTTCACGTTCTAGGGTTGTGGTTTTTTCATGACTATTGTTATTCGTATATTGATTTTGATTTCTTAGTTTATATTAGTTTATTTATACAATCTTGCACTTAATTATTTGATTGCTTGATCACCAATTGAATACTATTTACGAATCTAGAGTTGAACTCGAAAGTGGGAATTCTAGATTGCACATAGGATTGAGTAGAGCAAGTTCTTGAACCTGGGCATTGGGGAACGGATCCGTGATTAGGATAAACATATACCTAATAGCCTTTCTTGGTTGATGTACAGGAATTATAAATGCATTCTTGTTAATTCTAACTCCATAGACATATAGGCGTTAGGTTAGCTTGAATAGGGAAGTAAGAACTCGACAGATTCTTATGAGCAATATTAACCCTGTCAACCAATAAACTAGATAAATTAGTTAGTCAATTCAATTGAAGAATATAATAGGATTGTTAGATAGACCATGACCCTAGATCGTGTTCATTACATTAATATCATAAAAATTTGCTTTTCCCTTGTTCAGAGTTCACCATTTATTTTCCTTTATTTTGATTAGTTTAGAATCGAATATTTCTAGGTTTAATTCTTGTTTAGATAATTAGGATAGTCTAATTTAGTTAATAGTTAATCAGAAGTCTTCGTGGGTTCAACCTCCGACTTTTAGTCACTTTATTACTTGACGACCGCGTATACTTGCGTGTGCATTTGGCCGCAACAAGTTTTTGGCGCCGTTTCCGGGGACTTAGAATTAGCTATATTTCTAGATTGGACTTTTACTTTTATCTTTGCAGGTTTTTTTTTCATTTTTGTATATATTTTTATTTTTGTAACAATTTGATTTTTCTCTTAGTGTGTTTCCAGTTCTCTCTGCATGACATCTGGGGATAATATCTGGAGGTAAGGTTATTATTGAAGACCTTGGTTGACAGAAGACTTTTATGGCTCATCTTTTTGGGCTTGTCATGGCCTGACCTCTTGGAGATCTAAATTTGAATATGGGAGTAAGGGTTGGTATTGGGATGGATATTCTCGATCAGAGGAATATGCCGAACGGCGTTGTCTTCTAACAACGTTGATGAATGATTGCTCTAAGGAGAGAGATGGGCTTGCAAATAAAATTGATAATTTTAGCTTGGCTTCGAGCGAGTTCGTATACTACTTTAGGACTTGTTGGTATGTTTGGTTGAGGTCCCGGGGGCCTCGGGTAGATTTCGGATGGTTAACGGATTGGCATTAAGACTTGGAAGATTGCTGAAGAGCTGATGTCTCATGCAACAACACTTGCGAGAAAAGGGTCGCAGGTGCGGAGCCGTAGAAGCGACCAGGTGCGCGTAGGTGCGAGAAGTGAGAAGGGAAGCGCAGGCACGGAGGAGAAATCTGCAGAAGCGAATGCGCTCCTGCGCAAGGTATTCCGCAGAAGTGGAGTTTGGTAGTAGGGCTGGTGATCGCATAAGCGATGGATTGATCCGCAGATGCGGTCCCGCAGGTGTGAAGAGGGGACCACAGGTGCGCTAGGTTGGGGGCTTAAGTGGAATCCGCAGAAGCAAAGATTTCCCCGCAAAAGCGGAATCGCAGGTGCAGCCCCTAACTCCACAAATGCGAAAAGTCAGGCAGAAGGTATAAAATCGAGGGTTTTGAGGTTTTTCTCATTTTTGGACTTTGCAAGCTCGTTGGAGGTGATTTTTGAGGGGTTTTACTAGATTTCAAGAGGTAAGCGTTGGTCAATTTTATCTACTAATATTAAATACCCATTAAATTTCCCACCTAGATTATGTGTTATGTAGTGACCCGACCTGTCGTTTTAAGCTCTAGCGCATCGTTCGGAAGTTCGAGGCCAGGAGCAGCTTCACTTCAGGTATTATGATTTGTGTGCATGGCCGGAATTGAATTCTGGGAACTTCGGAGTTGATTTGGGAAGAAAGTTGGCATTTCGGAAGCCTTAAGTTGAAAGAATTGACTAAGATTGGATTTTTGGGTAAACGACCTCGAAATCGGGATTCGAAGTTTCCAGCAGGTTCGTATGATGATTTCGGACTTGGGCGTATGTCCGGATCGGGTTTTGGAAGACCCGGGAACGTTTCGTCACTTATTATAGAAGTTAGCATTTTTGGAAGAATTTCATAAGTTTGGGTAGAAGTGCATTTCAGTGTTATCAATGTCCGTTTGGGATTCCGAGTCTGGAATAGCTCCGTATGTATTCTGGTATTGGGAGCGCGATCTGAAGTGAATTCGGAGGTCCATGGGTCATGTTGGAGTCATTTGGCTAAAGATAGAAATTTGAAGGTTTTTGAGGAGTTTGATCGGGAGTGGACTTTTTGATATCGGGGTCGGAATCCGATTCAGGAAGTTGGAGTAGCTCTGTAATGTCAAATATGACTTGTGTGCAAAATTTGAGGTCAATCGGACGTGTTTTGATAGGTTTCGACATAGAGTGTAGAAGTTTGAAGTTCTAAAGTTCATAAAGTTTGAATTGAGATGCGATTCGTGATTTCGGCGTTGTTTGATGTGATTTGAGGCCTCGAGCAGGTCCATGTTATGTAATAGGACTGGTTGGTGTGTTAACATGGGGTCCCTGGGGCCTTGGGTCTGTTTCGGGGTGGTTTCGGAGCATTTCGGGCTGTTTTGGAACTGCTGTTTGTTGGTGTCTGGTTTCCTTCTTCGCGAACGTGAAGGAAGTCTCGCGTTCGCGAAGAGGAGTTGATGGGGCTGCTGAGTTTGGCCTTCGCGAACGCGAGGCAGTAGTTGGTTAAGCCTTCGCGAACGCGGCCAAGGTTATGCGAACGCGAAGAAGGTCAGGGAGAGTTGGGCCCAAGGCCATTTGGCCTACGCGAACGCGTAGAGGATAACGCGAACGTGACGACGGGTCTGGGCAGCTGGCTTTCGCGAACGAGATCAGCGGGTCGCGAACGCGGAGAAGAATTTCTGGGCGTGAGATTTCTAAGCTTCGCAAACGCGAGGGATGTTCCGCGTTCGCGATGAAGGGTCGCCTGGGCAGTGTTCTTTTAAAATCGGAGTTTTGGCTCATTTTCACTTCATTTCTTCCATGGGAGACGATTTTGGAGCAACTTTGGAGTGCCATTTTCATCACCAAGCATGAAGTAAGTGATTTCTACAAGTTTTGAGTAAATATAAGTTTTATTTAAGGATTTAGACAAGGAAATTTGTAGAAATTTGGGATTTTGAGGAAAACCTAGAAATTGGTATTCTTGGATTTTTTGACCACAATTTTGGGCATGAAATTGAGAGAAAATTTTATATTTGAGTTCGTGAGGTCATGGGTAAACTTTATCTTCGAAAAATTTCGGGATCCGGGCAGGTGGGCCCGAGGGCAATTTTGTCAACTTTTCGATTGGGGTTAGAAATTGCTAGAAATTGGATTATTATGAGTAATTGAACATATATTAATGGGTTTACATAATTATTGGCTAGTTTTGGAGCATTGTGCATCGATTTGAGTCTTCGGAAGGGCGTGGAATGCCGGTTATAGGCTTCTGAGCGAAGTGAGTCTCTTTTCTAACCTTGTAAGAGGGAATTGTACCCGTAGGTGAATTAATTGAATATGTGCTGCTAATTGTGGGGGCTACGTACGCACGAGGCGAAGAGAGTCCGTGCGTAGCTACTATTATGCTTATATCCGGGTAGTCTAGGACCCAAAAACATGTTTACTTGTAGTAAATGCGACCTTATTGATAGTTTAAATTGCTTAAATCATATCGAAGTGGCAAATGATTTTCTAAAAGATTTGAACTTCATTTTCATGAATTGTAAAAAGGGAAATTACACCTCCTTGAATAATTGTTTCCTTGATGAATGTCTTGATTGACTGTTTGAATATGTGTTTCTATGTGTACCTGCGTCGCATGTATGATTAGCGAGCAGGGTGATTGTTTATTTATATTTGACCGCGTCGCATGTACGATTCACGAGCGGGGTAATAGATGCATCTATGGTTCGCGCCATTCGACCCTCTGGCAGTGCACAGTTTAAATATTGTTGGATCGGGTCGTACGACCTCGGCATGATTTGCGCATGCTTGTATTGCTTGCCTTGAAATTTATTGAAGTTGATATTGTTTCTTCCCGGCTTGAGGATAAATGTATAAATGATGAAAAGGAATTTGGGAATTTCCTATAAAAGAAAGAATTGTTTACTTGCTTCATTCTACTGAATTACAATCGTGTTTATAAAAATCCACAATTTATTATATTATTGGTGTATAATTATTGGACCACTAGTAAGTGTCGAAGTCGACCTCTCGTCTCTACTTCTTCGAGATTAGACGGGATACTAACTGAGTACACGTTGTTTTCGTACTCATGCTACACTTGCTGTGGTTTTTTGTTGCACAGGCAAATGTATTTCCAGTGGCCTACTGGGCGTAGCAGCATGGATGATACAGAGACTTGGTGAGCTGCATTTCCCGAGGCGACCCGTAGCCAGTATAGTCTCTTTCAGCGTATTGTATTTACTTTCTGTCCAATTTGTATTTCGGACAGTTATTGTAATTTATTCGATTTCTTAGTAATTGCTTATACACTTGTGACACCAGATTCTGGGAGGATTATGGGATTATTTAATATTAAGTTTGTTAAAGACATAAATATCTATTCAGTGAAATTCATTACTTATTGTTTAATGTATAGAAGAAACGATTTCGAAATTATTTAAACAAGAAATTACAAGTAAATTGGTGTTGGCTTGCCTAACAGTGGTTTCCGGCGCCATCACGACCCTTAGTGGATTTTGGGTCGTGACAACATGGTATCAGAGCACTAGGTTCCCTTAGGTCTCACAAGTCATGAGCAAGTCTAGTAGAGTCTCGCGGATCGGTACGGAGACGTCTATACTTATCTTCGAGAGGCTACAGGGCTGTTAGGAACACTTCTCTTCTTGATTTCTTCATCGTGCGATTTGATTTCCTTTGAGGCTTATGCCTTCATTTCCTTTCCATTCAATCTTATGCGACGCGAAGCGCTGGTCATGAATCGGCGAGTGAGTAATTGTAATGGTACTACGAATATGGTGCGAGATGTTTCTCTTGGCATGGTTGTTTGAGCTATTGTCATCGCCTTGTGGAAGGATATTCTATTGTTTCAGCTCGGTAGCTGAACTTCTGAGAGCTCTGAGGCTAGGCAAAAGTTGCCACGATGCTTATGAACGATTGTCGCGCGGTATTGACGTGATGGTAGGATGCTTGCCTACGTGTCGGGGCAGTGAATGACTTGAAGGGGGGTTTACTCAGTGCATGATTTAGAGATTCGGTATTTTATTCCTGGCAAGGGAAAGGCAATCGGGATAAGAATGTTCAGATTTGGGTTGATGGAGTAACAAGGCTTGGTATTTGCGAGCGTGGTGGAATTTTCGTCTGTGATGAGGTGTCGTTGTCCTTGTTGAATGTACTAAGTTCGCTGGTGTTATGACCTTCTACAATTCGCCCTGGGGGCAGGATATTGTAAAATAGTATTGGAGAAACGGCTGTCAGAGATCGCGGGGTGCGGTGGTTCAGGATTGAATGTGTATTTCTAATGCTTACGGCTCGAGAAAGATGATCTTCGGAAAGATTTAAAAGTTAGTAGCGGTCTATTGATTCAAGCACTACTGAATTAGATTGACCTAAGGCATCAGCTGAGCAGCAAAGGATGAGGAAGGACATGTGGGAAGTGTCATGCGGTGGTTAAATTTCTAGAAGGCCAGGTGTGAGAAGCGGGAGTTAAGTAATGCTTAAAGAAGAGGGCTTTGGCCCAAGTGGGAGAGTAGCAGAGTAGCAAATGGGATCAGTGGAAGGATAACTACACACCCAGAGAAAAAGTCTAGAGTTATTTGGGATTCAGGGTGGACAGTGACTAGGTCTACGGACTTAATTTTATATATCAGCCATTATATGGCGGGAGATTTGATACAACGGAAAGGAGTTGCTTGATATGAAGAAGGATACAACATGACTTCGAATTGGAAGATATTGTCGTGTACTTAGTGGATGTCCATAAGAAGAGAACGGACTAGTGCAGCTGGCGAATGAGCACGGCCTCAAG
Organism: Nicotiana attenuata; assembly: GCF_001879085.1. Lineage (NCBI taxonomy): Eukaryota > Viridiplantae > Streptophyta > Magnoliopsida > Solanales > Solanaceae > Nicotiana > Nicotiana attenuata. The sequence goes on from NW_017677771.1 coordinate 12,601, forward strand.
ATGGGTTACATATGTCGTAGTGATTTTACCCCGTGCAACGTCGTTGGGAGATGTCGGCATGTAATTTCCACAGGTGGGTTACCTCATGTGAGCAGATCAGCAGTCACGTGGTTGGCGAAGCTTCTGCGAAGGATTCTACTGGCTATACGGTAAAAAGATCGGTCATGTGAATGTGGTTAATGATTCAGAGTATTCATAAAGGGTTTACAGAAGGATTTCGAGGAATTTGGCGGTTTGATTGCGCAAGGTTATGTCGATAAGAGATAAGGAATCTTGGTGGGTTCCGAAGTTGTGTAATGGTGGTTTCAAGCTAAGTGGGAGAGTCCCACCGCCTACGATTGGGTTGTACGGTTATCTTCTTGTGAGGTTTCGGGTTATCGGCGTATTGGTAAGTTATTTTGGCTAAGGGAAAAGAACCTAAGTGGTAAATTGAGCAAAGGAATTGGTAAATGTGTACTATAGTTGGCCTTATTGGCTCATGTTCAGGCCTTGGGAAGATTCTGGATTCGTGTTTCGTACGGAGGTGAGTTACAAGGAAATGATTTAGTCGGGTGCTTCATCGAGATGGGTGTTCATGTGCCAGCGGAGCCTCAAAGTTGATTATATTCGGGTCCAAGCCAGAGTGGATGACTCTCAACAACGGTCCTAGTGAATTCAAGGGTTAAAAAATGCGGTGCCTAAGGATTCAAGCCCGCAGTATAGTTAAGAATCGAGCTTTGTAATAGATTATGACAAGAGGCTCAGAATGTTCTATGATGTTTTCGACTTGCAGTGTAGCATTAGGAGGAAAAGGAGAAAAGGACTTCGGATTCGTAGAGGAATTATCAGAATGGATGTACCAGTCGAGATGCAACTATGTGCATAAGGAAGGTATGAGGTGGTTCGTGGGATTTGAGACAGCATGGTCTCGTGTTACAAGGACACTTAGGTTGAGTGCATTATGTGTTGAATGAAGTTATTATTATTCTAAGACAATTAAGGATAAGTTGGAAGATGTTGGATTGGTTAGCCATGGTGGAATTGGCATGCTGGTGGCACTAATCAGTTCCTTCAGCGTGATTAACTTATGCAAGTGATTTGTGATGGTACGTATGAGGCTTGGTGGCCATCGTAATTGACTTTATTCAGAAGTATTCTGGTATTATGGCCTGCTATGTGTAGGCGGATCCCGGAAAGAGCTATGGTGGCTTAGGACACTGCTTGAAGGATTGCATTTTCTGCGGTTGTGAGGATTCACTCGTGTGTTGCTATGGTTCTCCTGGAATGAGTTAAGTAAAAAGTTTCCATGTGAGGAAGTGTTTACCATGTTAGTGGTTCAGGAGTTGTGATGAAATTCTAGTACTATCGCATGTTGGCATGTTAGGTGCCGTGAGTGGTGTGGAATTTGAAGGTGAGGAACGACGTTGCGTTTTGGTGTTGACAAGGACGTCACGAGCTCGGATGAGCATGAAAGGGATTTGAATGTTTAAAGTAAGCTGGCATTGTCTTCAGCGTCACCTAGGATCGGTGTTTTATGAAAGAGGCTTTGCATCCTGGTTATGGATTCTTGATCGCTTTCAACGTTAGTGCAGCAGGTGGTATGGATGTGTAGACTTGTTATCTGTTACAGAAGGTCGTGGGAGCGTGTCCCACGGGAAGATTGTATAAGCGTGGCATGTAGTCACTTGATTGATTGGAGAATGAAACCAAGTATAAAGATTATGGTGATATCGTTAATTTGAGAATTTATGCCTGGAGGGCACTCGGTTTATTGGGTTGTGAACTATGGAGGATTTCTTTGATTATGATGGTTGTTCTTGTGTGTTATGGGAAAAAGGGGTTATTGTGGACCCAAAAAAGATTATTGGCCTAGTTTGGTACGATCAGAATCGGCTTGAGGTCTGTGGATGGATTTAAATATGAATATGGGCTCTATATCAGGACGAATATGTTCATTTCAGCATAGCTCTCCTTATGGAGGAGTATTTGGACGTTGGATGTTATTTCGTCGTCGGCTATTTCGCGTAATGCTATATTGTGCCGTGTGAGTTGCAAAAGGCCTTGGTAAATTTCTTATGTGTTGAGGTTCCGCGTAGAGATGGTATTATGTGAACAGGATGGCTCTTTAGTTTCAGAACATTTATCGCACCTCAGTTGTGCTTGAGTTTGTTAGCTTATGGCACTATATGTACCCTCAGGGATGGTATTATGCACTTAGCGTGCTTGTGACCGATATTCGGTATTGTGTTGTAATAAGCAATTTAGCTTGATGTGTATCTCCTTATGTGAATTTTATGTGTGGATCGGGTGGCACGCCGCCATGGGTATGTTGTTTGGATCGGGTTGCACGCCGCAACAGTGTGATGATGATTACAGTCCCTTATATTCTATTCTGTGTGTTTTGTTTTTATTTTCTGAGGAAAGTTCATATTAGCTGCGTGAGCGGAGTAATCCCTTCTAGAGCTCGTCTTTCTTATGTATCACGTTCGAGTTGGTAGCCTATTGGCACATTGTGGCATCATATGAGACTTTTGGTCATGTCTGGGGTGGCTTGTTGCTTGAGCAGTTCGTACTGGGTGAGAAAAGGTTATTGGATCTAGGCTTAGTGCAATCAGATTGTATCAAGTATATTAAAGAGCAAAGATCATTATTTGGTTCAGAATGAGGTAATGTTCTTGTCAGAAGTATAGACTCAATGATTTGTTGACTCAGCAGTTGGTTATAAATTTCTACACATCTCTTCCGTCGTGGCAGTATTGCGAGAGTTGGAACAAGACTTATATATATATCATAATGTGCATTGTGAGCATCAGATTCGGGGAATGTTGGCTATTATGATCAGAGAATGTTATTATGGTCATGTGGGTTATGCAATGCATAGTGTGGATTCAGCAAAGGTATGCAATCATGTATTGGTGCCTCGTGTGGTGATTGATACGGTGTTCGTATGTTGGAAACAGGCCTGGCAGAGAATTCCGGATATTGGAATTTGGCTCTAAGGCTTATTTGCCTAAATGAAAGAGAATATCTTCAAATCTGATCGAGCTAATGTGCTCAACTGAGTTGTGGTAGCACGGGTATGTGCACGAGGTATTAAACAGTGATTTCGGACAACTCCAGCGCAGTTCTTAGCACGTTCGAGGACGAACGTATGTTTAAGTGGGAGAGAATGCAACGACCCGACATGTTGTTTTGAGCTCTAGCACGTCGTTCGGCAGTTTGAGGCCAGAAACAGCTTCACTTCAGGTATTATGATTTGTGCGCATGGTCAGAATTGAATTCCGGGAACTTCGGAGTTGATTTGGGAAGAGAATTGGCATTTCGGAAGCCTTAAGTTGAATGAATTGACTAAGATTGGATTTTTGGGTAAGCAACCTCGGAATCAGGATTCGAAGGTTCCAGCAGGTTCGTACGATGATTTCGGACTTGGGCGTATATCCGGATTGGGTTTTGGAAGACCCGAGAATGTTTCGGCACCTATTGTGGAAGTTAGCATTTTTGGAAGAATTTCATAAGTTAGGGTTGAAGTGCATTTCAGTGTTATCAATGTCCGTTTGGGATTCCGAGTCTGGGAATAGCTCCGTATGGTGATTCTGGTGTTGGGAGCGCGATCGGAAGTAAATTCGGAGGTCCGTGGGTCATGTTGGAGTCATTTGGCTAAAGATAGAAATTTAAAAGGTTTTTGAGGAGATTGACCGGGAGTGGACTTTTTGATATCGGGGTCAGAATCCGATTTCGGAAGTTGGAGTAGGTCCGTAATGTCAAATATGACTTGTGTGCAAAATTTGAGGTCAATCGGATGTGATTTGATAGGTTTCGACATCGAGTGTACAAGTTTGAAGTTCTAAAGTTCATAAAGCTTGAATTGAGATGTGATTCGTGATTTCAGCATTGTTTGATGTGATTTGAGGCCTCGAGCGGGTCCGTGTTATGTTATTGGACTGGTTGGTGTGATAAGACGGGGTCCCGGGGGCCTCGGGTGTGTTTCGGGGTGGTTTCGGAGCATTTCGGGCTGTTTTGGAACTGCTGTTTGCTGCTTTCTGGTTTCCTTCTTCGCGACCGCGTTCGCGTAGAGGAGTTGATGGGGCTGCTGAGTTTGGCCTTCGCGAACGCGAGGTAGCAGACGCGAACGCGAGGCAGTAGTTGGTTAAGCCTTCACGAACGCGGCCAAGGTTATGCGAATGCGAAGAAGGTAAGGGAGATCTGGGCCCAAGGCCATTTGGCCTACGCGAACGCGTAGAGGATAACGCGAACGCGACGGGTCTGGGCAGCTGGCTTTCGCGAACGCGATCAAAGGGTCGCGAACGCGGAGAAGGATTTCTGGGCGTGAGATTTTTGAGCTTCGCGAACGCGAGGGATGTTCCGCGTTCGCGATGAAGGGTCACCCGGGCAGTGTTCTTTTAAAATCGGAGTTTTGGCTCATTTTCACTTCATTTCTTCCATGGGAGCCGATTTTGGAGCAACTTTGGGGTGCCATTTTCATCACCAAGCATGAGGTAAGTGATTTCTACTAGTTTTGAGTAAATACAAGGTTTATATAAGGATTTAGACAAGGAAATTTGTAGAAATTTGGGATTTTGAGGAAAACCTAGAAATTGGTATTCTTGGATTTTTTTACCACGATTTTGGGCATGAAATTGAGAGAAAATTTTATATTTGAGTTCGTGAGGTCATGGGTAAACTTTATCTTCAAAAAATTTCGGAATCCGGGCACGTGGGCCCGAGGGCAATTTTGTCAACTTTTCGATTGGGGTTAGAAATCGTTATAAATTGGATTATTATGAGTAAGTGAACATATATTAATGGGTTTACATAATTATTTGGCTAGTTTTGGAGCATTGTGCATCGATTTGAGTCTTCGGAAGGGCATGGAATGCCGGTTATAGGCTTTGGAGCGAGGTGAGTCTCCTTTCTAACCTTGTAAGAGGGAATTGTCCCCATAGGTGAATGAATTGAATATATGCTGCTAATTGTGGGGGCTACGTATGCACGAGGTGACGAGTGTCCGTGCGTAGCTACTATTATGCTTATATCCGGGTAGTCTAGGACCCAAAAGCATGCTTACTTGTAATAAATGCGACCTTATCGATAGTTTAAATTGCTTAAATCATATCGAAGTGGCAAATGATTTTCTAAAAGAGTTGAACTTTAATTTCATGACTTGTAAAAAGGGAAATTACACCTCCTTGAATAATTGTTTCCTTGATGAATGTCTTGATTGACTGTTTGAATATGTGTTTCTATGCGTACCTGCGTCGCATGTATGATTCGCGAGCAGGGTGATTGTTTATTTATATTTGACCACGTCGCATGTATGATTCATGAGCGGGGTAATAGATGCATCTATGGTTCGCACCATTCGACCCTCTGGCAATGCACAGTTTAAATATTGTTGGATCGGGCCGTACCACCTCGGCTGATTTGCGCATGCTTGTATTGCTTGCCTTGAAATTTATTGAAGTTGATATTGTTTCTTCCCGGCTTGAGGATAAATGTATAAATGATGAAAAGGAATTTGGGAATTTTCTATAAAAGAAAGAATTGTTTACTTGCTTCATTATACTGAATTACAATCATGTTTAAAAAAATCCTCAATTTATTATTTTATTGGTAGGGGTATTCATGGTTCGGTTTGGGTTGGTTTTTCCCTAAAAAGAAACCAAATCAAGTAAGTCGATTTTTCAAATATTAGAACCAAACCAAACCAATTAAGCCGGTTTTTTATCGATTCGGCTTTTGTCGGTTTTTTTCACTTTTTCCATTTTTTCAGTTATTTATGGATTTTTTTCTTAAATATGATACATACACTACCAAACGCATATTCGGGCGACTACATTTTCAACATAACACTATCAAATCAATTGGTCTTTGAGAAATCTATCATTTACCAAGTGTAACGAACCGACTGGTCGTTTTGAGTCCTAGTGCTCCGTTCAGCAGTCTGAGGCCATGAGCAGCTTCATTTCAAGTATTATGACTTGTACACGTGGTCGGAATTGAATTTCGGGAAGTCCAGAGTCGATTTCGAAAGAGAATTCTTATTTCGGAAGCTTAAAGTTGAAAGAATGAACTAGGATCGGAATTTTGAGTAAACGACCTCGGAATCAGGATCTGAAGGTTCCAGCAGGTTTGTATGATGATTTCGAACTTGGGCGCATGCCCGGTTCGGGTTTTGGATAACCCGGGAGCGTTTTGGCGCCTATTGTGGAAGTTAGCAATTTGGAAGAAATTTTATAAGTTTGGCTTGAAGTGCATTTCAGTGTTATCGATGTCCTCTTGGGATTCCGAGTTTTTGAATAGCTCCGTATGGTGATTCTGGAGTTGGGAGTGCGATCGGAAGTGAATTCGAAGGTCCGTAGGTCATTTTGGAGTCGTTTGGCTAAAGATAGAAGTTGAAGGTTTTTGAAGAGTTTGACCGGAAGTTGACTTTTTGATATCGGGGTCGGAATCAGATTCCGAAAGTTATAGTAGGCGCGCAGTGTCGAATATGACTTGTGTGCAAAATTTGAGGTCAATCGGACGTGATTTGGCGGGTTTCGGCATCGAATGTAGAAGTTTGAAATTTCAAAGTTCATTAATCTTGGATTGGAGTGCGATTCATGGTTCTAGCATTGTTTGATGTGATTTGAGGCTTTGTGCAAGTCTGTGTCGTGTTTTTAGACTTGTACGAGTGTTTGGTTTGGAGCCCTGGAGGCTCGGGTGAGATTCGGGATAGCTTCGGAGTGATTTGCTAAGAAACATGATTGTTGGTACTGGTATGATCGCATTTGCGATGCTTGGGTCGCAAATGCGATCTCGCATTTGCGAGGTCCCGTTCGCATTTGCGAGCCTGGGCGCTAGGGGGAAAGTTCGCAATTGGGAAATGGGGGATGGGAATTGCGAGGCTGTGATCTTCGCAATTGCGAAGATTTTTGTCGCAAATGCGACAAGGGCAGGGGCAGGCTAGGCTTCGCATTTGCGAAGCTTTTGTCGCAAATGCGACTTCTGCGCCTGGAGCTGTGGCTTTTTATTCCGAGACTTAGCCCATTTCCCTCATTTCCCACTTGGCCTTAGGCGATTTTTTAGAGCATTTGAGGAGGGATTTCATCATCATCAAAGAGGTAAGTAATTTCTACACATCATAAGTTAAATACATGGATTATGGGTAGATTTAACATGTGACGATTAAGGAAAATCAAGGGTTTTAGATGAAAAACCTAGAATTTGGTAAAAACAAGATTTAACCACGAAAATCGTTAGGGAATGGAGTAAAAATCACATAATCTTGATCCTTATGTTAGGGGTAAACTTTATCTTCGAAAAATTTCAGATTCCGGGCGCGTGGGCTCGAGGGCGTTTTTGTCAACTTTTCGATCGGGGTTGGGAATTGCTATAAATTGGATTGTAATGAGTAATTGAGCATATATTAATGGATTTGTATAATCATTGGCTAGTTTTGGAGCGTTGTGTGTCGATTCGAGTCTTCGGAAGGGCGTGGAATGCCGGTTATGGATCTTCGGTGCGAGGTGAGTCTCCTTTCTAACCTTGTAAGAGGGAATTGTCCCCATAGGTGAAATAATTGACTATGTGCTCCTATTTGTGGGGGCTACGTACACCCGAGGTGACGAGAGTCCGTGCGTAGCTACTATTATGCTATTGTCCGGGTAGTTAGGACTCAAAAGCATGCTATACTTGGATTATTTACGAACCTATTGATAGCTTGAACTGCTTAAACTACATCGAATTAGTAAACGAACTTCTAAAAGGGTTTAAACTTCATTTTCCTAAATTATTAAAGAGAATTGGCTTTTCTTTGGATAATTGCTCCATGTTGACTTCTTAATTGGCTGGCTGGCTGTGTGTGTTTATTTTGGAACGGGCCGAAAGCCTCGGCAGATTAAATAGATGGATCTATAGGCGCGTCGTCGACCCTCGGCAAGTGCACAGTTTATTTCTGTTGGATCGGGCCGTCGCCTCGGCATGATATGCGCATGCTTGTATTGCTGTCTTGGACTTAATTAAGTTATTATTGCCTCTTCATGGCCTCAAAATATTTGGATAATTACGAAAAGGAATGTTGGAAATTTCCTATAAGAGAATTAATTGTTTACTTATTTCCTTCTATTTGGACTGAAATCATGTTTATAGAAATCCATAATTTAATGTATTACTGACCTCATTATTGGACCACTAGTATGTGTCGAAGTCGACCATCTCGTCTCTACTTCTTCGAGATTAGACGGGATACTCATTGAGTACACGTTGTTTTCGTACTCATACTACACTTCTGTGCATTTTTGTTGCACAGGTATATGTAACTCTAGTGGCCTACTGGGCGTAGCAGCATGGTGGATACGGAGACTTAGGTTAGCTGCACTTCTTGAGGCGACCCGCAGTCAGCAGAGTTTCTTTTATTATCTGTATTTATTTTCTGTCCAATATTGTGTTCCGGACAGTTGTTGTACTTTATTTGATTTTTCTTAGAAATTGCTCATGCACTTGTGACACCGGGTTCTGGGATGGTTTGAAGCATTTTGTATTAACTACTTATCATTTAAATTTTGATTTGAGACAATTATCTTTTAAATTGCTAAATTTGAAGGAAAATCCCAGATTTGAAAAGTATTAAAACGAGAATTTGATTAAGTAATTTGGTTGGCTTGCCTGACAGCAGTGTCCGGCGCCATCACGATCCTTAGTGGATTTTGGGTCGTGACAACATGGTATCAGAGCACTAGGTTCCTAGGGTCTCACGAGTCATGAGCAAGTCTAGTAGAGTCTCGCGGATCGGAACAGAGACGTCTGTACTTATCCTTGGGAGGCTGCAGGACTCTTAGGAGTACTTCCCTTCTTGATTCCTTATCGTGCGATTTGATCCTCGGAGGCGTATGCCTTTAATTCATTCCTACTCAATCTTACGCGACGCGAACCGCTTGTTATAAATCGAAAATTGAAGAACCGTAATGGTACTACAAATGGGATACAGGAGGTTTTTCCCAGTATAGCTGATCAGATTATTATCCTCGCTTTATGGAAGAATATTTTATTGTTTCAGCCCAGTAGCGGTACTTCTGAGGTCTCTAAGGCTAGGCACGAGTTGCCATGATGCTTATGAACTATTGTTCCGCAGTATTGATATGATGGTAGGACATTTACCTACTTGTCGGGGCGGTGAATGACTTGATGGGACGTTTACTCAGTGCATGATTTAGAGATTCAGTATTTTATTCTCAGCGGAGAAAAGGCAATCAGGCTGAGAGTGGTCAGGTTTGGGTTGATGGGGTATCGGGACTTGGTATTTGTGAGCGTGGAGGAGTTTTTCTTCTACGATGAGGTGTCATTGTCCTTATTGAACGTACTAAGCTCGCTGGTGTTATGACCTTCTACAATTCGCCTTTGGGGCAAGCTATTGTTAAATAGTATTGAAAATGCGGCTGTCAGTTATCGCATAGTTCAGGATTGAATCGGTGTTTCTAATGTCGACGGCTCGAGGAAGAAGATTTTCAGAAAGGTTTAAGTCAGTAGCGATTTGTGGGTTCAAGTGCTACGAAGATAGATTTTAATTAAGGCAACAATTGGGCAGCAAAGTATGAGGAAGGACATGTGGGAAGTGTCCGGCGGTGTTTAAAACTTCTAGAAGGCCAGGTAAGAAGCGCAGGTCGGTTGGTTGAATAAAGAATCGAGTTTGACCGAAGTGGGAGAGTGGCGGATGTTGCATATGGGCTTGGTAGTAGGATGACTACGCGCCTTAAGGAGAGTTTGGATCGATTTGGGAATTTTAGTGATTTGGTGACTGAGGTCTATAGATTTAATTTCGAGCATGGGCTATTATGCGGCAGGAGATTTGATATAATGGGAAGGAACTGCCGGAGAAGAAGAAGGATACAACATAGCTTTGAATTGGGAAGATGTTGCCGCACATTTAATTAATGTCCACGAGGGGTGGATGGACTCGTGCAGCTGGAGAGAGAGCTCGGACTCAGGAGGGGTTATTGATGTCGTAGTGATTGTACCCCATGCAGCAGCGTTGGAAGATGCTGGGGAGTGACTTCTACAGGTGGGGTATTCCTGTGAGCAGGTTAGCAGTCGCGTGGTTGGCGAGGCTTCTGCGAAGAGTTCTACTGGTTATACAGCGAACGGAATTGTTGTGTGAATGTTGTTAATGATTCAGAGTATAAAAAGGGGAGCTTCTACAGTAAAATATCGAGAATTTTAGCGATTGATTGCGTAAGGCTATGTCAATAAGAGATGAGGAATTCCGGTGAGTTCCGGATTTGTGAAACAATGGCTTCACGCTAAGTGGGAGAGTCCCAACGCTTATGATTGGGTTGCATGGTTAGCTACTTGCGAGGTTTCTGGGTATTAGCATATCGATGGGCCAGTTNATTTCCAAATCCTTTGGTATTTGTAGTTTTGCTGTAAAAAGATGAAAATAGATGATGTTCTTTTGTATACATTTTCTCTCGTGTGATGTAGCTTTAGGATAAGAATTTCAAATTGTTATTTGAAAATTTCATCACTGAATATGTTACAATGTGATATCATGAAACCGTAAAATCCAACCATACACTAAATAAAATAATCTCATATTTTATTTAGGAACTAATTAGTTTCTTTATTATTAACAATAGATAGACCCTAAGTATAACAGACAAAAATGTAATAAAAGAAATATTTTTATTGGTATCATATTTTAAGATATATAGAAATTACCTTTCTTAGAATCATGGTTGTTATAGTTATTTTGTGTACGAAAAATAAACCTACACGTTTCCCCGTAAATAAGAAGGAAAGAATAAAAAAAAGAAGAAGTAAAACTAAGGAATAATTTTGGTGTAAACTATAAGAAGAAAAAACGTTGAAAATAAAACTAAGAAATAAGAATAATATCGGTCTAAAATAGTCTAGAGATTTCAACTAAAACTAACATTGGCTAAACAAGTGATATCAAATTGTATGAGTTAGTGCAAATTCACAGCTAGTGTGAATAGCTAGTCATAAGATGAACGAATGACAATATAATTTCTATTACTAATGAAGATATTAAAAGAGAAGAAGAGAAAAAAAAGGTAAAGGGTGTAACTAAATCCCTTAATTGAAGGCACTAATAATGGATTGGGAGCCTTTTAAAGTGGAATGTATATATTTTGTAAACAAAACTTGTGCAGGTAGGGTAATTTAGTAAACATGAGCATTTAGGGTAATACAGTTTCTAATAGTGTATATGAATGAAAATAATCCCTTTTCCTTATCCAGGATATGTATGGTGATTTGCACTTTGCAGAATGATCCCATAAGACGGACCTAGGATTTGAGCATCGCAGGGATACCACTTTAAAAATAAAATAAAAAACATACATGGTAGGAGCCAGTATTCAAACCCGGTCATCGAAATAGTGAGGTACTTAAATACTTCTACAAACCAGCACCACTATGCAGATTTTGTGACTTTAGGGGGCCGTGTAAAATATTTAAGTGATCCTCATTTTATATATATATATATATATATATATATATATATATATATATATATGTTCCGCCCCTGTACATAAGGGTCTAGTTCTTAAATACTAGTCATACATTTTAATATTTTTAGAAAACAGCCTCCAGAACCAAATCTGCGCCCTACAGCGATGGCAAACGATCAAGTTTTCACTCATAGTAAAGTTATGACAAAGAGGTACGATTATGCTATATTTTGCGAGCTACCATGATAAATAACTCAAAAACTATATCGGATTGTCATGATTTTAAATTTTCACTCATAGTAAAATCATGACAAAATGGTAGGATTTTATTTTATATTCAGGCCAGATTTGCTTTTATTAAAATTAAGAGGTTTGTAACTGAATACATATTTATAAGGGTGTTCGTCGGTCGGTGTGGTACGGTATTTAAACATTTTGGTTTGGTATCTTCGGTATCCGATTTCTTAAATGCTATATCAATACCATAAATTAGGTATGGTTCGGCTTTTTTCCTTTCGATTTCGGTTTATTTGGTCTGGTAACTTCGGTATATTCGACTCGAATATTGACTAATCCATAAAGCCATAGACTGTAATATTTTTAAGTAAGGTATGCACAAATACGAAAGTAAAAAAATTATAATATAATGTAAAAAAGATGAAAACCAAACATGTAACGACCCGACCGGTCGTTTTGAGTCCTAGCGCTCCGTTCAGCAGTCTGAGGCCATGAGCAACTTCATTTCAAGTATTACGACTTGTGCGCGTGGTCGGAATTGAATTTCGGGAAGTCCAGAGTTGATTTGGAAAGAGAAGTCTTATTTCGGAAGCTTAAAGTTGAAAGAATGAACTAGGATCGGAATTTTGAGTAAACAACCTCGGAATCAGGATCTGAAGGTTCCAGCAGGTTTGTATGATGATTTCGGACTTGGGCGCATGCCCGGTTCAGGTTTTGGATAACCCGGGAGCGTTTTGGCGCCTATTGTGGAAGTTAGCATTTTGGAAGAAATTTCTTAAGTTTGGCTTGAAGTGCATTTCAGCGTTATCGATGTCCGTTTGGGATTTCGAGTCTGAGAATAGCTCCGTATAGTGATTCTGGAGTTGGGAGCGCGATCGGAAGTGAATTCGGAGGTCCGTAGGTCATTTTGGAGTCATTTGGCCAAAGATAGAAACTTGAAGGATTTTGAGAAGTTTGACCGGAAGTGGACTTTTTGATATCGGGGTCGGAATCCGATTCCGAAAGTTGGAGTAGGTCCATAATGTCAAATATGACTTGTGTGCAAAATTTGAGGTCAATCGGACGTGATTTGATAAGTTTAAACATCGGAAATAGAAGTTTGAAGTTCTAAAGTTCATAAAGCTTGAATTGGAGTGTAATTCGTGATTTTCATGTTGTTTGATGTGATTTGAGGCCTCGAGCAAGTCTGTAATGTGTTTTGGTACTGGTTGGTAGGTTTGGTTGAGGTCCCGGGGGCCTCGGGTGGATTCCGGATGGTTAACGGATCGAATTTGGAATTTGGAAGAGGGCTGAAGGATCTGGTTGCTGGTATTTTCGCTTCTGCGGTGGGCTAACCGCAGAAGCGGCCCCGCAGAAGCGGAAACGGAGCCGCAGAAGCGATTTTCGATCAAAGGTTCGAAGGCCGCAGATGTGCTCAAGGTTCCGCAGAAGCGGGACCGCATCTGCGGAAATCTGGTCGCAGAAGCGGGCGAGGGCATCGTGGGGAGAACCGCAGATGCGGTCATAGTTCCGCAGAAGCGGGACCGCATCTGCGGGAGGCGTGTCGCAGAAGCGAGATTGGGGTGGCCCAGGGAGGACCGCATATGCGGTATTTGGACCGCACCTACGGAACCGCAGAAGCAGTCGTTGGACTGCAGGTGCGAAAAATGCTGGGGCAGAATGATTGTTTTAAAATCGGATTTTGGCTATTCTTCTCTCACTTTTCACTTGGCATGTGCGATTTTGGGGAGCTTCAAGAGAGGATTTATGTCATCAACGTTAAGGTAAGATATTCCCACCTATATTGAGTTAAATACATCAATTATGTATGGATTTAGACTTGGAAAATTGTAGAAAAATTGAGGTTTTGGTGGAAAACCTATGTCACGACCCCAACCCCGGCCGTGATGGCGCCCAACACACTGCTAGGCAAGCCCGACCAATTCAACAACCTTAACCCTTTTTATACAGCTCATGATTCAATTAACACAAATAATTACTAAGTCATAATACTGAAACTCTGAAATATAGTTAAAACATGCGGAAAACCCAAGTAGAAATACTACTACACAGCCTGAAGAATCCGGTGTCACAAGTCTGAGCCTCTAATACATGAGTATCAACCTACTACATATCGTTCTCTAGAAATGCGGAAATAAAGCAAATAAGATAGAAGGAAGATCAGGACTGCGAACGTCAAATGCAGCTACCTTGAAACTTCCAGATATGATGCTAGGCAGAGAAGTCCTCACACAGCCTCAGGTGTACCTGGATCTGCACACAAGGTGCAGGGAGTAATGTGATTACTCCAACCCAGTGAGTAATAAACATAAATAAAGGCTGAGAATAAGAAATCCTGAATAGGCACAAAGCAATCCTACAAATACAGCAACTTGAACCCAGTAGTATAAAATCAGTAAAATTAGTGAAAACAATTATGGAAAATCCCACAACAGATAAATAATTAAATCACAATCAAATATGCAATGCAGCACATAGACCGGTACTCTCCAGTACCCGCTGCGGCGTGCAGCCCGCTCCATTTATTTATCGTCGACGGCGCTCACTGGGGGTGTGCAGGCTCCGGGAGGGGCCCCTTACGGCCCAAGCGCAATAATAAGCCATATGGTGGCATCAACTAGGCCCTCGGACTCATATCAATATCAATTTCATACCGCTGCGGCGCGCAGCCCGATCCCATACTCAGTCCAAAATCACATAAGCCTCTCAGGCACATTAATATAGAAATATTCAGCCCAAACTTCATTTAAAAATATTAATTAAGTTTCTAGTTTGAGAAAAATGGCTGGGTTTGCAAAACAATATTAAATTCTAGGACTGAGTTCAATGATATGTAGAAATGGTAAGAAACCAGTAACAACAATCCCTGAAGGATTTAATCAATTGGGACGAAGCACAAATATAGCAATCGGCTCAATTAAAATAATAATAAGTAAATTTCAGTCAAATACGCAGTATATTCATCTACCGGGACAGACCAAGTTACAATCCCCAACGGTGCTCTACCCCACGCTCGCTACCTGGCGTGCAAGTCACCTCAATATAGCACAACGATGTG
>NW_017677772.1:0-3586 GCF_001879085.1 Nicotiana attenuata
TGTCTCCTTAATTATAAGGTCAAATTGAGTGATTCAAAAGCCTAAATTCATTAGAATTTCACAAGGAATCCATTGGGAGCAGTAAAACGCGGGAACAGTATACCTGTAATGAGCAGGTCGAGTTTTCTTCCAATTTTTGAAAGGGAAGAAGCTTCTGAGGCGATTTTTAAGAGAGAAAATCAGTGGGTATCATAAAGGTAAGTGATTTGATTATTAAAACTCGTTTATGGGTGATAATAGACCATAATCCCAGCCTTTAACCCATGAAAAACAGTAGAAAAATAGGATTTTGGGGCCTGAGATTATGAGGCCTTTAGGGGTCGATTTGAGGGGTCAAACGGACTCCGATTTTGGTGTTCTTTATATGTACGGAATTGGGAGAAGATGACGAAAACTTTTTTGTAAAAAATTTTGAGTTTTGAGAAGTGGGCCCGGGGCTCGGGTTTTGTCAATTTCGGGATTATTGATGTTTTTCGATTATTTTCGATTGGTTATTGATCCTATAGCATAATGTGACGTATTCGTTGTGGTTTTGGTCAGATTCGACACACGAGGAGGTCGATTTGAGAGGCAAGGGCATAGCGAGCTTGGATTTTGGCCGGCTTGAGGTTAGTAATAGATGTAAATGCTGTGTTGAGGGTGTGAAACCCCGAATTTGCACATCGTAGTGCTATGTGAGGTGACTTGCATGCCGGATAACGGGCGTGGGGTAGAGCACCGTCGGGGATTGTGACTTGGTCCGTCTCGCTTATGAAAATTACTACCTAATTGATTGAAGCTTAGTTGATATCCTTATAAAAATGGATTAATTGTCATAATTTGGCCTCGTGCCAACTGATTGAATCCTTTAGGGATTGCTCTTACTGGTTTCTTACCATTTTTACATATAATTGAACTCAGTCCTAGTATTTGATACTGTTTTGCAAACTCAGCCACTTTTTCTCAAACATGAAACTTAAATAATGAAGTTTGGGTTGAATACTTATATATTATTGTGCCCGAGGGGCTTACATGATTCTGGACTGAGTATGGGATCGGGCTGCGCGCCGCAGCAGTATTATATTGATATTGATATGAGGCTTAGGGCCTAATGGATGCCACGAGATGGCTTGATATTGCGCTTGGGCGGGCTGCACGCCGCAGCGAGTACTAGAGAGTACCGTACTATTTGTTGCATTTCTTAATTGATGGTCATTCATTTACTTATCTGTTGCAGCATCATTATTTTCATTGGTTTATTGAGTGATATTATCTGGATTAAACTGTTGTAATTATAGCTTACATTGTGCCTATCCAGGATTTCTTACTCTCAACCCTTATTTATGTTTATTACTCTCTGGGTTGGAAGTACTCACATTACTCCCTGCACCTTGTGCGCAGATCTAGGTGCAACCACTGAGGCTGAGTGAGGATTTCTCTGCCGAACATCACATCTGGGAATATCAAGGTAGCTTCATGACGTCTGCAGTCCTGATCTTCCCATCTAACCTATTTGCTTTATTTCCGCATTTCTTTAGAGCAATATGTAGTAGGTTGACACCCGTGTATTAGAGGCTCAGACTTGTGACACCGGATTCTTCGGGCTGTGTAGTAGTATTTCTACTTGGGTTTTCCGTCATTTTTAATTATATTTCAGAGTTTCAGTATTATGACTTAGTAATTATTTGTGTTAATTGAATCATGAACTGCATAAAAAGGGTTAAGGTTGTTAAATTGGTCGGGCTTGCCTAGCAGTGTGTTGGGCGCCATCACGACCGGGGTTGGGGTCGTGACAACACGTAACAAAATCAGATAAAGCCAAATATAACAATTTAACTGAGCTCGAATTCTGAACCCTGAACCAAAAGTTCTGGGTTCTTTTCCCCAGCAGAGTCGCTAGAGCTGTCACACCTCCTTTTTTCTTACTACACCCCGTGAAGGGTATAATAAAGGGAGTTTTTCCAATTAAAGAACAGTCGAAACGGGATTATTTATTTAAAGAATTCAAATTCGCCACTTGGGAGGTTTATGGTGTCCCAAGTCACCGGTTCAAATCCCGAATCGAGGAAAGATTGACTCTGTTTAACAGTCCGCGAACCAGAAATCCGAGTAAGGAATTCTGTTAACTCGGGAGAAGGTGTTAGGCATTCCCGAGTTCCGTGGTTCTAGCACGATCGCTCAAGTGTTATATTCGGCCTAATTATCTGATTTTAGAACATTTTGAACCTATGTGCAAATTTTAACTTTTAACCGCTTTTATTCAATTTTTAAAGAAGATTAAACGTCGTTTAAAACATGTCTTTGGATCGCGTCACATGAAATGCACCCGCAATCCGAAACACATTTTATTCCTCGTTTTAGGATTTGGATTTGGGTCACATGAAATGCACACCCGAGTTTAAGAAGGTAATATTATTAAAAGACGCGCCTAAAGCAACTAACGCGTTGTTAACTTTGCGGGAGGCCATGTAAATTTGCTAAATGGCACATCCCGAGTTCTAAGTATTGTTATAAGAAATGATTAATGAGGGCCACGCAATTTATCATTTTATTTGGCGCGGCACGGCTCAATTTAATTTTTAAAGGACATCCTAAAGAGGAACTAATATTATCTATTAAGGGTTGTCTTTAAAACAAAAACTTAATTTGTCAACATTATGAATTAACTAACATCATGGTATTCAAGGAAATTTGGGCCCCAAGCTCAAGTCCAAACTCGAACAAGGGCGATCTCCATTACTGAAGAAACCCTTAGCTCGAGTCCGCTACTTAACTTGAAAGGCCCTAAGCCTACCATTTAATTATTAACAGACCAATTAATATTCTAATCTTGGGCCCAAAAAGGGAGCCCAACTTTGCTGTAAACAGGGCCTCACTTCAGAGACATGGCATATTAGCAAAACAAGGATGAATCCCTGCAACAGCTGAAAAGCAATCAGACTCTACTGCCAAATCAAAATTAAACAAAAACATTGCATTTTTTTAAGGATCGAAAGGGGAAGGGGGCCATTTTGAATAGAGTCTGCCTACATCAAGTGCAAAAGGGCAGGTGGGGTCGAGCTCGAAGAACAACAGAAAAACACTCGATTATTTTTGTATCCCCAAGCCTGATTTGAGTTATAATTGAATCTATAATTGCTATTCCCTGATATACTGATGTTGAATTAAATAAAGACACTTAAATCAGCCACAGTCATACAAAAGTCATACAGAAATTAAGACAAAAAACTAACTAGATGGACATTCTCCATACTTGTTCAACAGCGGATGCGTATATAAAAATGTACTGGCTGACCAAAATCAGTTTCATTTGTCACAAGGTAATTACAAAAGCCTGTTCGTACAACCTTCAAATATGCTATTTAAAACTAAAACTAAACATGTAAACCCAAACTCGAAACCAGATTCAAAATATGCTGGTAACAGTTCATTTTAAACACCTGTCACTGCAAATTCATTACATGATATGAAACAGTATAAGAACAGAGAATCATTGAGTCGAAATGGCTTGTATTCCATCAAATGCCACTTGAATTATATAGCCAACAGTTAGTCAGTGTTCATAGGCTAAGGATATACCTGGCAAGCAAAACAGTAGAGAGTTGAG